>NC_091934.1:19160254-19342353 GCF_041260155.1 Ptychodera flava
TTCGTTTGATAGACACTTACCTTGCCGGATTTAATGTTTCGGAAGATATTTACACTGCTGTTTCTGGATAGAATGCGCTTTGTCGGAACTTGTTTAATTTGTGTGTGGTTCGGTCAGAATAATGACCGTGGACGCGGGCCGAACGTGTCACTCCTCTCGCGGGTGATATTTCATTTAAACCGCGTTATTATTCTTCTGTCGGAACCGCTTTTACCGCGCAATTGGGATAACCGATAAATTTAATTATCCGCTGATTAACAATAAATATGCGCTGGAGTGGAACATTGGCTAGCTGTGGCAAGTGATCTACGGGTATTACAGTTTACGACGAACATGGAGGTAGACGGGACCGAACAAGCCCTTCAAACTGATATTTCTTGCAGGACGAAATTTTGGTACCAGGGCATTTCTGAGCAGGGGCAACATATCGTTGAAAACGTATTCATACATATATTTTAACAGCAGTCAGAAGCAAAAAGCCTTAGGTATGTGAAATCTCTTATATAGCGCCTGGGTACAAACTGTAAAATAAAACATATATATATATATATATATATTATATATATATATATATATATATATATATATATATATATATATATATATATATATATATATATATAACAGTCAAACTTAAATTGGGTTGGCTGTGCCTTGAATGTATGGTCATACAATGATATAATTAGGTTATTATTACTCTATCGAATTTCTGTTTTAATGAAATCAAGTCGTAACCCCTTCTGTATAAAATTAAAGATTATTGAACACAACACAATGTAGATTTATTGAAGAAATAAAAGGCGGCACTTTACTTCCATGTTTAATTATGACAAACGTGTGAACTATGTCCGTGCCCTTAAAAAAAGCACAGGCCCTCCACATTTTTTCGCGATAATTTCGATTGAGAGACACTCGTTTGTCTTGAACATGGCCGAGCAAATGGGCAATGTACAGAACTGTTTAGACCGCATTCACTTCTGGTCCATTAGCGCGAAGGCTAGGTCAAACTTAAAGGGGCAGTCCTCAATCCCAGGTTATCGCATTAATCGTCGTTGGCATTGGGTGTGTACATGGTGTTTGAACTTTGCTTTTAGGTAAAGCTGATACATGACCTGCCCCTTTAAAGTCCTCAGTCGACTTGGCTTGTCACTTTATCTGTAAAAGTAAGATCATTGGAACACGTAAATAATATCAGGTGGACCACTCGTCTCAAAATTGCTGAAGTTGAACGAGATAATTAGCTATATTGTCAAGATATCATCAGGTAGCACCAGATCTTAGGTTTGGTTCAATCGTGGCTTGTACGTAAACGATGAAAGTGCTCTGTTCGCTTCTTTTTTTGGTACCGACTCATCATGCTCATATACTATTGGTGCACAGTGGAGCGTTGACATGCACGCATGCGTCCATGTTGCTCGTTTGCGTATGGTGAAAATTTAGTTAATCCAGTATTTGAAAATATTTTAAATCATATCGTCTTTGTATGAGGTTAATTGAAACCCAGTTCACTGCTCAAGCTCCAAGTCGTATTTTGCAAAAAAATTTAATGTCTGTTATTTTTACTTCACACGTTCAAGGGCCTCTAAACGTCCCATGTATCAGATATACGGTGTCAATTACGCTAGTGCATCGATGTGATTGGACGAGAGCTTGCTCTTGCCTCTGCGTGCAGGGCCCTGAACTAGCATAGAAGGTGACAGGAAAAAATGCGTTCGAAGAAATTCCATGATTATTAATACATGAAGGTAATTAAGCATGGAACGTAAACTCATTCCATGTTTTGGTAATGCCAGATTTTGTTTACCTTGTCGTCTGCGTCAATGCCAAAGCCGGGGGCAAGCTTTACAAAGACCGTTATGCATGCTTACAGTCAACAATGCTCGGTCCCGGGCGCTGGATTTCGCTTCACGGCATTTGTTCCATTTGAAATTTGGCTTTTCTGTATGATGTTTGCTCGGTGAAGTATGTCCTCTTTTAAACGAAAAAAAAATTGTTGTGCGCTGGATTTCCGCACAGTGTCATGAAATGTCGTGTGCACTCGCTTGCGACGGGCACCACACACTAATTGACAATCAAAATATATCAAATTTATGACGCGCATGGCCACGGTATTGTATTGGCATATAAATTGCACTTTCCTCTTCACAAAGAGCAAGGATTTCTGCACGGGAACTTTAGGCCATGTACTTTGAACTGCCGATAGTGAAATAGTCTAGTGACATTTTTCAACAATGCAATTGTTATTCGCTGGGCTAGGAAAAATGAAACCCATGCAATTATAGAAATACATCAATTCGACCTTTGCGAAGAGTAATAAAAACGTGTTTTTCAATGTTACGAATATTCATAAACCATAATTTTATTATATGTTGTGCGGGAAGAGGTTGCAAACCGTCACGAGGCTTTGAGAAAACAAAACAGAAACAAAAATGCAAAGAAATACACAACTCCGCCTTTTGCAACGTTTAATAAATACGCATTTGTATCATCTTTATGAATATTCATAACGAATAATTATATTGTTTCACAGACTTTGCACAAGCGATAACATGTGTCATCCTGACGACATGGCCGCCCGATATCCGTTAGCCTCTACAACTCCCCAAACAAGTGTCATCTGATCTCTACTCGACAGCGAGATAAATTCTTGAAAATAATCAATGTAAAGGTATGCCTCCTGAATAATCTGAAATACAAAATATTATACTACAGTTGCATTGTGAAATGTCCTTCCCGCGGTTTTGTCAGTGCGATCATAGAGACGCTAACTTCGGCAATCTGAATACTGGGTGGTTTTTTAGCGGACTAAGCCGTTATGTGTTACTTTTGACACCTTATTATCACGTTCAAAGTAGGAAAGAAATCAATGTCAACTGCTTTCTCCAGTTTACCTTTAGTGGAGAAGCATTTTGATCTGAAGTGTCAGACCGCTGTAATTTCACCGCCAACCGCTTGAGTTCCGTGCTTCACTTGTCGATTTCCTCATGGGCGGGAAATTGCCGTTCATGCACAGAATCAAAGCAAGAGACAGTTATTTGCTACTCCTTGTTGCCACGGTTATTCATGGTTTCAGGATGAGCACTTCCTCATTGTGACATTTTGGGCGAGTCCTTACTATGGCACGTAAAAGGCGTTCACATGTCAAACAGCCCATTTTAACAGGCGCTTGGCACATTGCTGGGATAATAATCGTATTTAATATGTAGAGTTGATTATTTAGTAAAAGAATCACCGTACGTGAGATATTAGTGTAGGCCTATAGGCCTACATGTTGACTGGCATTGTACCGAGTGGCTATGGCTGCCTGGCTCGGGCCAGGCGAACGCACTGCATAATCATCAATGTGTAGAATGTCTACATGACTTGATTATTTAATAAAGAATAACGGTACGTGATATTACTGTACATGTCGGCTAGCTTAACCGAGCGGCTGTAGCTGCAGGGCTTTGGCCCGGCTTGGGCCCGTTGTCCACTGCCACTGCTGCACAGACATAAACTTTATGCTCGATTAAGCTAGCATGTACAGTAATATCACGTACCGTTATTCTTTATTAAATAATCAAGTCATGTAGACATTCTACACATTGATGATTATGCAGTGCGTTCGCCTGGCCCGAGCCAGGCAGCCATAGCCACTCGGTATAATGCCAGTCAACATGTAGGCCTATAGGCCTACACTAATATCTCACGTACGGTGATTCTTTTACTAAATAAATAACTCTACATATTAAATACGATTATTATCCCAGCAATGTGCCAAGCGCCTGTGTGTCAAACAGCCCATTTTAAAATGGCATGCGCATAGGCCTACATTTACTGTGTCTAACCATAGACAACAGGGACTCGTACTCCTTGTTTATTTGTGTCTGTGTTTGTTTGTGTGTATGTGTTTGTGTTTGTTTATTCACTTATTCACTCCCTCTATATTGTCTAACCCTAACACTAACCCTAACTTAAGCCTAACCCTAACCCTAACCATCGGAAATACATATCAACAAACAAACAAACAAACAAACAAACAAACAAACAAACAAACAAACAAATAAATAAATAAACTGCTCTTTATTGACAAATATTAACAAAACAGCTTTTCGCTGTTATTTTATTAAAAATAACAAATAAACAAACACAAACACATACACACAAACAAACACAGACACAAATAAACAAGGAGTACGAGCCCCCTGTGCATAGACAGTAGATTAGAAGCTTCTTCTGTCTATAATACTGTAGTTTGACCCAAACCAACGCAACCCAACAAATGTAGCCAAGGATTTACAGCCTATTAACTCGAAATCAGGTGTTCGAAATCGGGCCCGTGTATGGTGCCGGACATGTCGTCACAAGCCGCTGCATGATATTTTGCTGTCAAATTAACTACACAGGCTGAAAAGACACTCATTTTTGGCCCTGGATAATAAATAATTATATGACATGCATGTCCAAAGACGATACCAATACGCCAGGTGAAGCTCCTGTATTTTCTATGGGGGTGCTATCAGTTTAACTGTGTATGGTTATATTATTGCTTGTACATTATTGAATTGGCATAATAATTGCATTTTCCTCTGCACAAAGGGCAAGGATTTCGGCTCTGGAACGTGAAGCCATGTACTGTGAACACCCGATAGTGAAATAGCCTAGTGACATTTTTCAACAATGCAATTGTTATTCGCTGGGCTAGGAAAAAAGAAACCCATACAATTATAGTCGCTTGTGGTTCGATACAGGTTGAAGGCCGCTGTACGCATTACGACTTTGCCGTGTATAGAACCTCCAACGACTGGGGATAACGCGTATAAATTATGTAGGTTACCACCCTTCGACCCATGAGAAGAGAGAGAGAGAGAGAGAGAGAGAGAGAGAGAGAGAGAGGAGAGAGAGAGAGAGAGAGAGAGAGAGAGAGGAGAGAGATGAGAGATAACGCGTAAAAATATATAGGTTACCACCCATGAGAGAGAGAGAGAGAGAGAGAGAGAGAGAGAGAGAGAGAGAGGGGAGACAGACAGACAGACAGACAGACAGACAGAGACAGAGAGACAGGCAGAAAGGCAGATACAGATAGACAGAGACTGGGAGATGGGAGCGTTTTCATTATGTGACTGGATGAAAACTACAAAAATTCTCCTTTATGAAAATTTGTTGCACGTTATCGTGGTTCTTGGCTAGGAAGTAATAATGTTTATAAGATGTAGATGAGGTGTGGACCATCAGATAATGGGAGGGTCAAAATAGGAAAAGTAATCGGCGAGTAGGCTACTTTAGATCCATGTAGTTGTTTTTAAAGACATTGACATGACTGTCGACCAAAAACAACTTGAAGATGTGCGTAAATATCCACATTGTGAAATATTCGGCAACAAAAGTTGAAATTCTTTGAACGCGAAAAGAAATTTGCCTGTATCATGTTCCCTTCCCAATTTTAATTGTCCTTCTCAAATGTGCAAATCATGGAGCCTACTGAAATCCCTAACAGTCTACATGGAAGAACAAACGACAATTTTTTTTTAATTTCTTGATATCAAAATCAAATATTTATACTTTCTCCACGCATCTATTGCCGGCAGGCCAAAGTCAAAATAAAATCTGTATGCGAGCGCAAGCGTTCGGAAATAAGAATATGTGATTTCCATAATCTTCAATCTTTGGCAGTAGAAAATATTTTTGTTTGTTTGGTTTTTTTTTTTTTTTATTTGTTTTGCCCTTTGATGAAAATAACATCCTAGAGTTGCTATTTCAGCATCAGTTCTGTGTATAGCATGTTCAGCTTATTGATGAACTTAACTATTTATTTATTTATTTATTTATTTATTTATTATTATTTATTTATTTATTTTGCTCGTACAGGCTCGATCCTCCGTCAAATAACGGGAGCTACCAGAGACTCGACAGCCGCGTGAATGTATAATATATGCGATATGATTTTTAATATTAAATGATCGAGCGCTACCACGTCAGTTTAATACAGACTGTGACCTCTTGTGACGTCACTAGATTAACGGAAATGAGCGACAGAGCTGTTTATTTATCCGACTGTCACGAATCATGTACTGCTTTGAATCGCTAAAATGAACGTGTACACCACGTTAACTGGCCTCCCTAATGTACCTAAAGTATGTATGTATGTATGTATGTATGTATGTATGTATGTATGTATGTGTCTATATATCTATGATACATAGGTGAGAATGTTTTTACGCTGGTGTCCTATATTATTAACCTGGTAGATCCATTTCCATTGATGAAAATCTATTTATGTTTTCTCTAGACTTTCGCGGGCAACACCAGTGCAAAATTAATTTTAATCGAAACTAAACTTTGAAGATAATCCGTCCTGAATGCGAACGTGACGTCATGATGACAAATTTTGAAACGTCGAGCGCGTGACCGTATACGTCACTGTCACGGGAAGTGGTGAGGTTGTCACAGGTATGAGGAATGTTAGCATAAAAGAATGGCGTTTTCTCTTTGGCTGTAACAGTTCCTGGCCTTCGGAAATTGTCTGTGACTATGAGGTGCAAGACATGCGCACACGGTCATCCTGGCGGTATCGGTAGACGTATATAGCACGTGCCTCGAAGGTGTAAAACTTACACTTTTGCTCCAACTTTCCCCCTAGGAATGTCAAATGTCAATCATTCTCTTTCAAAATCGAGAATAAAAACAACAGGGTCGCCATGCAAATTTTGGCAGCAGAGACATATTACCTCAAATCTATCGATATCAACATTATTAACTTTGTGGGGACAATATACAATTTTCGATTTTCACAAATACAAGACGGAGAAAGGTTTATTTGCCGCAGGAGATTCGATATGAGCCCCCCCCCCCTTCCCCAATGTCAGTCTAAAAAAGTATTGTAAAAGTTTCAAATCGAAAGTCCGAATATCTGTCCCCGAGGGGGCACTCTACCATAGGCGAGCGTGAGGGAGTGATAGCCGAACGACAGAAATCCTAAATAACTTGGAGAACAACGGAATGGTGGATAGATACGAACAAATTATGCCAGGATAAGAAAACTTTCAAATGCCAAAGTTTTATGTCCTTTCCACTGTGCCCTGATTTATAATACTCTCATTTCGTCTGTGGGTCCTAGTACTGCTGATGTATACCTTTTTTTTCATTCTCCTCCCTGATACGAGTATGTTAAAATAAAAAGCATCAGCTTAGCCAAGCGTTGTATACAATATGGAATATTATATTATAGCTTTGTCAATACCAGTGAATTTTATGACGTCATACCCTCAGATTATTACTGATAATGTTTCCGATTATCCAGCATTGTGGCTCAGATGTTTTCTACATCTGCAAATTCCCTGGCATTGCCAAAATTATAAAATGATAGCAATAATGAACCCCCTCCCGGCCCATTGTGGACTCGAGCAAACTTTGCACTTTTATAAAATGTACTCGGCTTCGCCTCTTTTGTCGTGCAAATTTCTTTCGTCCATTATGGGCCGGGAGGTGGGTACATTATTACTAAATTATTGTTGGCAAGTCAAATAAATTCTTGTCCAGAAACAAAATTTACAGATTTACAGATTTCACATCCAGTCACGCGATATTTAAATCTGTATACCGAAGGTCTTCTATGCGGAGATGATTAATTCTGGTAGCCGCTCATACCAACGCTTTGATTACTACCGACGATTTCAAATCCCAGTTAATCAATATTTGATTTAGATGAAATCCGTCATGACAAGACTGGGAGGTAGCCAGTTGAACAGAGCGTAGCTAGCCCGTGCCATGGGTTGCATGGCAGAGGCCGTTCTGAGTGGAAAGCGACGCAAAGGGAAATCTCGTGGCGATTCAATGACTTATATTGAACATTGAAAGCCTGTAAATCAGCATTAAGTCAAACATGGTACTCATCTCAAAATAGACCTTTACCTAGAAGAATTACAGTCAGGTATTAACATTTCTAAAACCATTCCGGTTCCAAATTCCAAAATGTCAAATGTGTCTGATTATAATTTTATCTGAGTATTATTTTTAGGATTTTTTTTCTCATTTTGGACGGATAGTAATGTTCGCGGCCCGGGAAAGTTCGCCCATTTCAGTTCTACTTCATTCGTCCACAAAATCAGGTCATAAGCAAAACATCGGGCTGTCGCTATCATGGTTTACCAGGCTAAGCAACGCAGTGTATGGAATTTGTGACAGGAATACGACCAACAATCAAATAAATTATACTACTTGTCGGGTCGACAAACTGCATGTAGGCCTCTCCCTCAAGAGTTCAGCTTGACATGAACATAAATTTCTTCGGTAAACAACACAGGTCATGCGTTGAAACTCTTTCAATAACATGTTTTTGATGAATAACATTTTCAGTCGTATATACACAGGCACGGTGCCTCCCTTGACTCCAATTCTCCTAAGGTTGAGCGGACAGAAGCAAAACAGTTAGTTTGAAAGGAAATATTATGGCGCTCGCATGCATTTTACAACCAGAAATTCTGTGAAACCTCAATTTTCAAGTGTTAGAGTAAGTTCAAGTGTAAGCACATTACACATATATTGACCGGCAATGCCTGGACAAGAGAATGGACTTGATTAAGTCTGGGATACAATACATTTCTCTTGTATTTGTGATCGTTTGCGTGATAACCTGTGTTAGGATATTGCACTAGATATCGTAAATACGAGACTAACGAGATGCATCGCGTTCAAGCACCACTGCGCAGACTCAACCCTGAAGAACGTCCCGAATCTATCAGTTATTTGTATGTATGTATGTATGTACGTATGTATGTATGTATGTATGTATGTATGTATGTATGTATGTGTGTGTGTGTGTGTGTATGTATGTATGTATGTATGTATGTATGTATGTATGTATGTATGTATGTATGTATGTATGTATGTATGTATGTATGTATGTATGTATGTATGTATGTATGTATGTATGTATGTGTATGTATGATACATGTCGGTACATTTATACGCTAGGTGCGCCGTATATCGTATTCAAAAGCACCTTTCAAACGAGATTTTACATTCTTTAAATGAGAAAAATATTCTGAGATAGCAGGCATATGGGAAAATTTATTGACAGCATGTAAAATAAAAACACGTAAGATACGCATTCGATCTTCGTAAACTTTGAGCGCTGAAAACATTACACTCACAATAAAATATCTTCTCATTAAAACACGTCGGTATGATATTAGCAATCACATAATTCAGAATCCCGCCGAAGTGCATTTGAGTCAGATTTCTTGTACTGTTGACAGGAAAATGTCTTTTCTCAATGAAGAGAAACCGGGAAACTATCTTAAAAGGTGCCATTTATTTGAATTATTCGTCATCCTGGGGGAAAGACCTCGTTCATCTCTGTTACCATTGAACGCCCATGTTTAGATGTAATACGTGACTGCATATTATGTTGTATGCAAATGATTTCTCGGAATCCACATTCAAGACAATGTTATTCGTGTCACATATCTATCTCACGAATAGCTTAGGCAAATATGTCACTGCAAAGTGGAGAGAGAGAGAGAGAGAGAGAGAGAGAGAGAGAGAGAGAGAGAGAGAGAGAGAGAGAGAGAGAGAGAGAGAGAGAGGATGGTGGGAGACAGACAGACAGACAGACAGAGATTTGGAAGGGGTGGGGATAGAAGCATGGGTGGAGAAAACAGAGAGGGAATAGACAAAGAGACACGCCCTAGAGTCTGCCTCACTATGTTTTCGTGTTGTATGTGTACATGGCATTGAAATGTCCCTTCGTACACACTTAACTACTCCCAGTTTGCAGTGATATGTTGATGAGATATTAACTCAGACCCTTGCGGTACATTTGTCTTTCATTCGTTTATTTGTTTGATTGTTTGTTTGTTTGTTTGATTATCTTGGCCACATTGTCCTCATTTGTGGTTCTGATATTTTCTCGTTCGACACATGCCATGGGGCGAAACATGTAGATGCATCTGCTTGGTTTGTGGAATGACGTCACGCCGGACAACATACATTACTTTTTTCCAACCAAATTCAAATTCAAAACAAACATAATCGACAAACCCACATGACAAGTCCGGTGCAATGTTACGGGACATAGCTGTAACTTTCACATCGTTTTCACCATTTTCGCTCCATAAAACAAAGCAAAGTAGCTGTGCAAGTACAATGCATTGAGTACAGAATTGGCAGGTAGAACGCTAACAATATAGACTTTCTTAAAGGATTAAGACATCAAATTGTCGTTTTCGCAAAGCGCGAAAAGCGCTGCACACTTAAACTAGTTGACAACGCAAAAACACCTGCAAACACCTACAGGTTCATTAGCCATACCTTTCTAACTAGTTTGCCATTAAGTTGGTGAAATACAATTTCCTGTTTATTTTCCACAGTGTTCGCAACGTACTGCGTTTGCATAGCCAATATTTTATATCTCAACAATACTTTTTAGGGAAGGAATATGGGAAGAACAAGACTTAGCTTTTGCCTTGTGCAGAAAAAATGAAACTATCATCAGAGGTTAAAACTGCTGTCCGTTTCATCAAATACGATTAAAATTCTAGCTGGTGATTGTATCAAAAATACCATAGTCGCAACAAATATGAATCTTTATTTTTTTTAAGGAATACGCCTTCACAGATTATAGACAAGAGGAAACAAAAAGCAATTAGTATAGATTTGTCACAAGTGAAATGCACATACCTCTTTGTGTATTTGTTTGTTTGTTTGTTTGTTTGCTTGTTTTTTTATTTCGGCAGACAGCGTATCGAATTTCTCCCCAAAGAGGTATCTGATGTCCCAACCTTATTGGTGCACCTGATACGGACTCGGCTGCACATGTACCGAATCCGGCAGAGTTACGCCAGAATGGTAGCTTTGATTCCACTAATTATTTGAATCCAATCTACTTTGGGTTTCGGAATATTGTCCTTTTCTGATTTGTTTAGTAAATTTCTAAAGTTGTTTATGCTGTTGATGGATGATGATGATAATAATAATGATGATGATGATGATGATGATGATGATGATGATGATGATGATGATAGTTGTGCTGGTGATAAGTTGTAGAAATACGCATGACATGTTGTTGTTGTTGTTGTTGTTGTTGTTGTTGTTGTTGTTGTTGATGTTGTTGACGATGACGACAACGATTATAATGATGACGATTTTGTTTTTGTTGATGATGATGATGACGATGGGATGGCGGAGAAGGGTGAGAAAGGGGGTTGTCATAGAAACACTTACTTTAGTAATAGTACATGTAGTTCAAGTATTATTAGGGCCAAAGGTGTTATTTTGTCGTCGCTGATGATACTGTTGCAATAACCGATACTAACAAACTATTTTTATTTATTTTATTTTATTTGTTCGTTCGTTCGTTCGTTTGTCGGTCAATTTTTTCCTGTATCGTCGTATGTTACCGGAAAGTCATTGTCGTTCTTCATTCAAACATTCAACTTGATTTTGTTTTTCGCCCCGATGAAGCGTTATCCTTAGGTATTATGGCATCTTCTGAATTAATTTGCGCAGCCGTCAAAATCAACAAAGCGTTTGTCAAATTCGCCATCAATTTGTATAATTTATTCATAGCACGAGCACAAAAAATTAAAGCTGCAAGCAGCGTTGGCGGGGCCCAAGCGGTTAACAAGGTTGAAAAATCTTGCACTAATGATATTATGTGCAAAATTCGAGCTTTAAAAAGTAGGATTTTGAACATCATCTAATAGTTACTGTACGTTTCACTTGGAATTTAATATTTTACGGAAAATCCAATATGGCAGCCAAACCACGTGACCGATCCAAACGCCTTTCACTTTTGCAAACTTGAAAGAGATCACACTTAAGATGTTACACATAAAATTTCAGCTCAATCAGTGTGTTTGTTGTGGAGAAGAAAATTTTTATAGATTAAATCATGATTTTCCTAAAATCCAATATGGCGGCCAAACCACGTGACCGATCGAGATGCCTTTCGCAAACTTGAAAGAGATCACACATAAGATGTTACATGTGAAATTTCAGTTGAATCGGTGTGTTGGTTCTGGAGAAGAAGATTTTTAAAGATTAAATCACGATTTTCGCAAAATCCAATATGGCGGCCATTCCACGTGACCGATCAGATGCCTTTCGCAAACTTGAAAGAGATCACACTTAAGATGTTATACATAAAATTTCAGCTCAATCGGTGGGTTGGTTGTGGAGAAGGAAATTTTTAAAGAGTAAATCATGATTTTCCTAAAATCCAATATGGCGGCCAAACCACGTGACCGATCAAGATGCCTTTCGCAAACTTGAAAGAGATCACACTTAAGATGTTAGATGTCAAATTTCAGTCGAATCGGTATGTTGATTCTGGAGAAGAAGATTTTTAAAGATTAAATTACGATTTTCGCAAAATCCAATATGGCGGCCAAACTACGTGACCGATCCAAACGCCTTTCGCAAACTTGAAAGAGATCACACTTAAGATGTTACACATAAAATTTCAGCTCAATCGGTGCGTTGGTTAGGGAGAAGAAAATTTTTAAAGATTAAATCATGATTTTCCTAAAATCCAATATGGTGGCCAAACCACGTGACCGATCAAAACGCCTTTTGCAAACTTGAAAGAGATCACACTTAAGATGTTACATGTCAAATTTCAGTCGAAGTGGCGTATTGGTTCTGGAGAAGAAGATTTTTAAAGATTAAATCATGATTTTAGCAAAATCCAATATGGCCGCCAGGTCACGTGACCGTTAAAACGCCTTTCGCAAACTTGAAAGATATCACACTTAAGATGTAACATGTGAAATTTCAGTCGAATCGGTGTGTTGGTTCTGGAGAAGAAGATTTTTAAAGATTAAATCATGATTTTCGCAAAAATCCAATATGGCGGCCAAACCACGTGACCGATCAAAACGCCTTTCGCAAACTTGAAAGAGATCACACTTAAGATGTTACAAGTCAAATTTCAGTTGAATCGGTGTTTTGGTTCTGGAGTAGAAGATTTTTGAAGACTAAATCACAATTTTCGCAAAATCCTATATGGCGGCCAAACCACGTGACCGATCAAAACGCCTTTCGCAAACTTGAAAGAGATCACACTTAAGATGTAACATGTGAAATTTCAGTCGAATCGTGTGTTGGTTCTGGAGAAGAAGATTTTTAAAGATTAAATCATGATTTTCGCAAAAATCCAATATGGCGGCCAGACCACGTGACCGATCAAAACGCCTTTCGCAAACTTGAAAGAGATCACACTTAAGATGTTACATGTCAAATTTCAGTCAAATCGGTGTATTGGTTCTGGAGAAGAAGATTTTTGAAGATTAAACACGATTTTCTCAAAATCCAATATGGCGGCCAAACCACGTGACCGATCCAAACGCCTTTCGCAAACTTTGAAGAGATCACACTTAAGATGTTACATGTGAAATTTCAGTCGAATCGGTGTATTGGTTCTGGAGAAGAAGATTTTTAAAGATTAAATTGATATTTTTCGAAAATCCAATATGGCGGCCAAGGTCACGTGACCGCATGCGATTTTATCGGCAAATTCTTAAGACCTTAGGCCATGCTTGCTATACAAAAAATTTCAAATCGACTAGACCCCTGGGTATTCTGGAAAAGCCATTTTTAGGTTTTTGGAAAATCCAATATGGCCGCCAGGTCACGTGACCAATCGAAATTTGTATACCCAGGTGCACGAGATCTCATAGTTACCTATTAGCCCTGCAAGTTTCAGAAGTTTGCGGTAAGCGGTGTTTGAGTTCTAGGTCGACAAAAAAAGAGCGGAAGAAGAAGAAGAAGTAGAAGAAGAAAGTTGAATTCCTATAAACCAATAGGGGCCCAGCCGGTAGGCTTGGGCCCCTAATAATTATCACAGAAGGGGGCCGTTTTCCGGAGGGTGTGCGTAACAGGTGGAATGGCCTTCAGTCCATGACATTAGACATTGAGAATTAATGTTTTCGTTCAGCACAGCAATAATAATTCCACCTTTAAGTCGGAGACATGGAGGCTGGGAAGAGAAGCAAGGTGGCAGCTATCAACGAGTGTCTCCTGTCTGTGAGATTACGGGGGAACTGCTGACGCCGGGCGTGTCTCCTTAGAACCGGGAAGACGGAACACATACGCTCAGGGCTACCATTAGACGCAAACCGAAACGGCTTCCTCGCGTCAGTTGGGTCCGCTCGTCCCATAGTTCAAATCAATACATCAAGTAACAAAGTTTTCTAAAATATTTCTGTTGGCACTTTGCCAATACCCATCTGCCTGGATTCTGGTCTTAAGTTTAGTTCATAATGTTTTCCCCCTTAAGCAAGGGAATAAAAACGAATCTGATAAAAACGAATCTGAATTCAACAAGTGTAATGCCTGTCATATCAATACTGTCTCCCTATATATGTCTGTCCAATACTGTTCGCATTGCTCAGTTTATTCGCCTGTAACGAGATGAACCCATTCTTATCGTTTGGCATCATTGATTTTCAGGGACGGCCCGTAAGATCTTAGGAGGGGGGCTGTAAGGATGCAGACATTTTTTTTTACCATTCATTTTTTTTAACAAAGGTTTACAACAAATGTTCACCCTCATCTGCCGGCCTTCTTGTGAACATTTGTTTTCCAGAACAAAACCGATATGTTCGCAAGCTCTTGTTTGCAAATTTTGCAGATTTTTCCTGTTTTGGACTACATTCTCCTTGATCTTATGATCAATTTTGTAGAGCTAGTCGCGATAGTATGTTTGTCATTAAATATAGCAACGCCCGCGCGACATTGCTGCTGCCGACGGAAATTCGGACAAATTTGTCTTGACACTCCTGTCTATGACAGTTACCTGTAGGTGTATCCTCTAGTATATGGAATTTTTAGTTTTGTGATCAGGACATCGATGGTATCAAAATACCATTTTCAGGGTTTCTGCAAGATTCTATTCCTAAACTTTACAAATATTTCTCTTTGGGTCTTAATAATTGAGCCATGACGTCATCACGAATCGGCGATATTCACCGTGGCGACTGCAGGATCACTATTACTGCAAAACAAATCTGACAGTGTCCAAATAAGTCTGTCGATCAAGATTTAATACAGAATCCGCAAGACACCATAACTTTCGTTGGCGAATGTTCTGTACGGAGATTCCGAAATACTGCTTAACACTTCGATAAAAGAAACTCTTTCAAGAAATTCATAAATATTTTGACGTGCACTTATGCATCCATGAACACAAACAGACTCAGCAGCTTTGCCTCTTTCTATTCCGAGTGTGACGTCACTGAGTAATAATCCGCCACATGCACGAACTGTGTCGCCACCTTTATGGCCATTTCTGCTTTGCGAGATTTATTGGAATTCGAATTCTATTATCGGCTTGTTATGAAATCGCTACGCGGGCAGCATGCATACTACACTGAAATATTCAGTCAAAAAGACGGGGTCGAAGGTCACTGATGGCATGACACGACTGAATCTTAACGCGGGAAAAGCAAACGACCGGAGACACTATCATGCGGGCGTGTATTTCAACGGGTTGGCAAGCTTGCATTTGCAGTAGCATCACTTTAAGTTTCACTTTTTCCCGGGGCTGCGACAGGTGTAACCCTGAAAGTTAGAATTCTTCGACCGGCCCCTGTCATAAATCAAAGCTCCGCTGTATATTGCCAATTGCAAGTATCGGTCGACTTGAAGCTTTCCCGCCTCATGCAATATTCAGCACGAATCGACTCTTCCCGTGTGTCGCTTGTCGATGGAAAATGCAAAACCGTCAAAAATACACTTATAGGCAGAATTCTTTCAGGTGTATTTTGCTATCACTACTACGTGGCGCCCTGAAACAAGCGGCTGAGACGCAAAGTCACGTTTATAGGCTGTGAAAAATAAGTCTTCACCCTTTGATGTAACTTGCTTCTGGGCGTACTCGTTGAACTTTTGACTTTGCGGGAACCGCGACTGGAAAGCTGCAAAGATATTTTTGCTATTTATCAAACGCAGATTTATAATTCACGAGCCACACGATAATAATTATCTAGAATGAACGACAAATTTTGACCGACTGCTTTTTTATGTCCCACATAATCGATTAATCGTGGGACCATCTTTCTAGACTGACGCCGAACACCTACCAGCTGCGAGATTAATGATGGGATTTCGGCCCCGGGCTACCCACTAGTGAACTTCAACGTAAATTTAAGCATACGCAAACCTTACGATAGAAAATGACACAGAAAGACAGAGGCTCACAGTGGAATGTTAGGTATTATGTGAAGCTTCAATTGTGTAAACTTGGCACGAGGAATAAAAAAATACTATCTTCGATGTTGGACCGGGCTTCAAAATTCTCTTTCGACAAATTTTAATCAAGAACACTCCAATTGGTTGTAATAGATGTATTTTTTCCTGAGTAGCATGGAGGTATCGATTTTACTCTGATGACATCGCGCTGAAAAAGTTTGACAAATAAGGTCATTTCCCAGAATTCCTGTGAGCAAGTTTCTGGCCGTGAATCGTGCTTTCCGGCTTGCCAACAAAAATCCATAGACGAATGTGATATACTTCACATTTTACTCATCCTCGTAAAGTAGCTTAACTTTTTCATAAAAGACCGAAGACAATCTAGCTATGATATCCATTTCGTCACAGGAGAAACATTTGTATGTGTTTGTGTCTTGTTGTTGTGAATGACGCAGGATGCTCACATTTCTTTAAGGTAGAACGCACCTCGAGGATAAATATTCGGACTCTCTCGCTATTACAATCCTTTTCGGATATACCACTTGTGGAGGTTCATTTTAAAGCTCTTGGTGTACGAAAACTTTTCACTGGCTTAGTTTTTCGAAATTCGAAAATTTTATTTTTTCTCCACAGAGTTAACACAGGGATGGCGGCCATTTTGAATTTTAAATATCGGTAAATCTTGGGTAATTTGTTTCTCTAGAACCAAAATTTGCACGGTGACCCCTGATTTTATTCTTGATTTTGATAGATAATGATTGAAAGATTTGTTTGAGCAAAAGTTTAAGTCTTTCACTTTCAAGGTGCATACTACCTTAATCTCAATGTTTTGTTCGATTTGTAAGATACAGATTCTCGTTCTGTTCCCCAATCATGACGTCATGCCTGGTATTCATCATGGCGGCACATTCATGTACATGTGCAGTGTCCTATACGGTTGCTGACTGGTGAATACTATTCCAGATTTGAATTTATTCATCAACCGTGTCATGATATTGCACGTCGTACACAAGTCGTTCTGAGTGTAAGGCTGATATTTTGCAGTGCAACACTAATGTTTTGTTTTTCAAAGATTTTGTAGGGTAAAAATTGTTCCGAACACAAATGCCAAAAAAAACCCCATATCTAATGTAAATTTCCCGTCGTCTTTCAAAATGTGCCCTTCGGACTGACGGGAAAATGCACTGAAGAGTACATCATATGACAGGTTCCGGCGCTTTTCGATATTTACAAGAAATTATATATCTGCCTGCTTGGGGCATTGCATTCTCCTGGGCGCTTTTGGTCACCATCCCTTCACTTCCCCTGAAAAATGAGATGGCTTTCAAAGTTAAAACGTCTGAATCCGAACGTAAAACTGATATTAACTTTAAAGAAAATTCAATACGCCTTCCCGGAAAGGTATATCGACCATCAATTACTAGGAAACTTAATAAAACAATTAAAATTAACATATGAAATAAATAATCAAGTAAATATATAATAGGTATGTACAGTGTTCATGGTTCTGATTATATGCTTCCAAAGAACGCCGGAGTTGCCCACCTTCTGATAGCATCCGAATTGCCAATCGTTTCATCATTTTATTTAAGCATTTGAAAGTCATAATTTTTCCCTCCAAAATTTTAGAGCAAAATTTTGTAAATTTGTACGTATTTTTCTGTATTTTTCATCTAGTTTTGGACTGAATTGACATAATTTCATATTAGTTTCTGTTTTTATCAAAATTACTGAAAAAATATTTAAAAATGTTTGGGTTTTATTCTGCCAAGGTGATAAAATTGACTTTACATGTTTTGTTATCGAACCGTAATCGAACAACAATCGTTTGGGGAAAGACAGCAGTGTTGTGTTCTCTTACGTAACAGGTCATCGCACTATGTGAAGGGGTGAAGATGTGTTGCAGCGATCACGGTCCGCAGGGACGGTGAAGCGATGAGTAATTCTGGCATCCCGGTCACCAATTGATCACTTCAGCTTGTGTTGACAATGGATCGTCAATAATTGTGTCGCCATCTTGTTAAGCGACTACCGCATGGAGTCCCCACCCTTGTCATAAATTTAAAAAAACACCGAATACTTTTCGGTGATATCAGAAAAATTATATTTCTCCATTGAGTCAAAACACGGTGTAAAACGGCCATACATAGATACATAGATACATAGATACATACATACATACATACATACATACATACATACATACATTTTTATTTATTTTTTATTTATTTATTTAGCACAAATAACCAAATTAATAAGAAATAGTACAGAATGTAACAATTTACAACACCAAAGGAGACAACGCAGTTATTTGTGCATGGATAGCACAGAAAAGTCCGAAGACTTATTTCCACTGTGGTCCATGAAAAGAAGACTACACAATAAATATAAATATAAAAGATGACAAAGAATTCAAAATTCAGTGAAAGACAAAATGCGGAAAACAGTCGAAAAAAAGACAATCCTGCTGCCGGTTTAAGACACACAAACAACAACGACAAAAGATCGGTTATAACAAACATCCAATTGTAAACATACAAGGTAAAAATGGATATACAAAATCAATCTAAAGGTCAAGTACACTATAAAAATTTCTCTTCAACAAGCGTTTAAAACATTGTTTGATGAAGTCAGCCGTATATTACATGGTAATTGATTCCATAAATTCGAGGCAGAATAGTGAAACCAGTTTGAGCGAATTTCGCACCGAATGGAATATAATAGAGAGGTCACCATGGCGAATGTTATAATTGTGAACGTTGCTTTTCATCACCACAATAGATGAGAGATAAGAAGGGCCTTTCCCATGAATAATTTTATTTTTATTTATTTTATACATACATACATACATACATACATACATACATACATACATACATACATACATACATACATACATACATACATACATACATACATACATACATACATACATACATACATACATACATACATACATACATACATACATACATACACAAATACATACATACATACATACATACATACATACATACATACATACATACACTACATACATACATACATACATACAACATACATACATACATACATATACATACATACATACATACATACATACATACATACATACATACATACATACATACATACATACATACATACACACATACATACATACATACACACATACATACTGTGAAATGATACACTAGGCATTTAAGCAAGATCAGGAAAGGCTATTTTGCTGTACAATCGGCAGAAAAAATATGGGAAAATATGCTGAACGTCGCTGCCAAAAAGGGCTTTTCTCAGTTTTTCTCACACTGGTAAATATCCCCAGGAAACCTGACGGTGGTAGATCTCAGGTGTTTTACAATTAATTGGGTTACCATGTCTTTATATCTGAGAAAAAAAAACAAAAAACAAAGCAGTGAAATGAGATAGTGTATTTGATCTATAATAATCTATATGACCTATTATCCCTCATAGTTATTTGATTTGCATTATTGCATACCAAGCATTCTTTGCCGAAGCACGAGCAAAGATAAAAGTCGCGCGCATTTCCCCTCTCAGGAAATAATTACGATGCCACGTAATAGCGGTTGCCGAACAAAGGCATCTGGCGAACTCGCTAGCCTAACTTAGCGAAACAGATCATTCGAACTGAACGACACGGCTACGTTTGTAAAGGCCCTGCGCTAATATCCGAAAGTTTTCAGTTTCCGATAATTTTAGCGAAACTGCAGTCTACTCCACTTCCGGCAAATTATGATATATATGTCTCGAAATTCCATGTCATCACGTGACTAGTTTTGCTTCGGACGGCTCCGTTTAATGATATTTAACATCTCCACTATTAATTAAGCTTCTACCCACGGCGTGACGCTGATGGAGTCGTTCTTCGAGGGCTGCCGCTAATTTACAGTGACTCATCATTTGTTGTCAATATTATACGTCCCATCCTGTGTGTTACCTAACGCGATGAATTCACCCCAGCTGTTAAACTATTCGAAAAGGAAAGCTCACAATTTTGATGAATTTCCTTACGAATGATTTTTTTTATCTTTTAGTTTTTTAGCTCAGGGGCAACGAAAAATGGGATTAATTCATAGACAGCATATTTTTGAACCTGTGTTAGCGATTTACCCAACGCTGAAGTTGGCATAGCCGGGCTTGCGTTGACTCCGTGCCAACAAGGCGAGACGGCTCTCACCTGTCGTCTTCAGGGTTTAAATGATGTCTATAAAAGCCATGAAAAGCTATGATGTACCGAGGACGGTAAGATTTACTTGACACATTTTTTTGACTGATCATCTGTCCCGAGGCGTTCAAACCTAATAACCAAATCCTACACAGACACCGTGGAGGCACGAGCGCAGACGACAGCTGAAATCCCAAATGTATGTTATTTACCCTAGCTTTGCTATGGCGTTTTTTTCAGGCGGATTCTGTACCGTTCGTCATCATTTTGGAGAATGTCAGGCATGGAACTTTTTATGTTTTTTCCTTTTATAAGTATGATACATTTTTCTGGAAATGTTGCGGGCTGTGTTTGACCGCCCTTAATCCCTGAAAAATGCACATTTAAAAATGAAAATATTTTGGATAAAAATTTCCTCCCGACCTACCTACCATGTTACCGGAACAGCACAATATTTTGCTCAACATGAATATGAAAAAAACGACCAGTCCTCCCACGCTTTTCGGACAAACTGTTTGTCAACAACTTCTGTCGCCTGAACTGAACAACTTTGAATGCATGACGCATGTTTACATGTTTAGTAATTACGAGTAACACGATTGGAACTAATTTGGGATAATTGGATGGTGAAGTAGGGTCGATTTAATCTGCAAATGTAATCTCATTTGCTTTTTTTTTAAGTTACACACTTGTTTTAATGAGTAATTTGCAATATTGCAACATTCAGCTTTAGGGCACGTAACACTTTCGAGAAATTTGAAAAATATGAAACTCCAATTATCCCAAATTAGTTCCAATCGTGTTGAGTTGTTTCGGCCATGTGCCGACCAGCAGAAAACTTGGACGTTCTACTGCAGATAAGGGTACCACACCTCATCGGAAGGATCGTAGCGCTACTTTTAGCAAAAATGCGCCGCTGCAAAGGAACCTATACCAGATAAAAGTAACAACCTGTTCGGGGTAAAAGACAACATGATCTTTGCATAGCTTCGCGAAAATTCTGACGGCGACTTCCTGGCGACAAGTTATTACGTCGTCCAGGAATGGACATTTTTCATGTGGCAGGTATATTGGCAGAATTTACAGCGATTTGTTTTTCATTTATAAATTAAGTGTCGCGTCAACTATGTCAATGTCGGAATGTCAGACAAGAGACAGACAGGAAGTGAATCGGATATCTTTGCCGACAGGCAGGCTGGCAGACACACAGACATACAAAAAATAGTTGATCTGAGTGATGTCAAGATTCTGCGAACAGGGCGGATCTGAAATAATACATTTATATAATAAATATTAGTTATAATTTTGCCGCATTATTCAAACGCGGAGATGTTTACAACCATACCGGAGGGTTTTGTGGGACAACGCCATTGACGTCATCAAACGAATAATACGTGAAAAACAACTCGCCTATTCATTTTTTTCCGCCGACCCACAATAAACATTTGGATGTATTAAACGGCCTCTTGAATTGACCTGAATGTTTTTGTATCGTGACTCAAATAAAGAACACGATTTGCTTTACATTAATTTTAGGCCATTCATATTTTACAAATTTAATACAACTCTTTTACTATCTATTTTAAATCGAACTCAACCTCGTTTTTTTTCTGTCGTCCGACTTTATAATGCGCAGTATCAACGCAGCCGACGTGGCGGATGGGATGACCTATTTCTGTCAAAACGAATGGTTAATGGTGTCGGCGAATATCCGCGGCAGACGAAGAACATCAGGTGGTTGTGGGCGAAAGGTTATCGACATGTCGCTGTCGTGCATGACGGCTGTATATACATCAACCGATGAAACACGCCGGTTGTCTCTGGGATGCATTCTTGTATGTTATTACTGATACTACAGATGAAAATCTCATATAAAACGTAATAAGCTCAATTTAAAATATGTCATCAGGCCCCTAATGGTAATTTTTCGATGTCATATGAGGAAAATAATTTGAAATATCTTTTGCAATCAAGGTTGACCTGATGGTTCAAAGTTTGAAAATCATCCGAAATCTAGTATCAGCCTTAAACAGCTGCCTTGCCGGTCAAGAAACCGCTCGGTGACGCATTTTCACCTAAGTTAAGTTACACACATCACAGTGACAGGCACGAGTCTGATAGCCGATATATTGATAATGTCGTCTTGAAAAACTCAAGCTCTGTGTGTGTGTATATATATATATATATATATATATATATATATATATATATATATATATATATATATATATATATATATATATATATACACACACATGTATGTATATATACCATACACTCCGACGCGCATATATATTATATATATATATATATATATATATATATATATATATATATATATATTATATACATATATTATATACATATATACGGAATATATACATATATGGTGTATATACATACATACTATATATATATATATATATATATATATATATATATATATATATATATATATATATATATTTACACATGTACGATCGGGAGTGTATGTGTGTATAGAGACACAGAAGAGACATATAACATTTCTTATTGGCGATGGAGTTGAAAAGTATTTGTTTGAAACCGACTCCTACACTCCGATTTAGATGTTAAAACACATTTAAATAAACGAACAATTTTTGTGTATTTAAATATTTTCTGTCTGTAAATGCAATGTGAAGTTCCGTTTGAACTGGATTCTACAAGTCATTTGTCCGGTAATTTGCGGAATGCTGACGTAGTACTCAGAGTGTGACGCGGCGGCATGGCATGACATCAGACAAATGGTTCAACCATTCGTCTGCGCTACGAGACGATACATGTCGTATCGTGAAACTTGCAAGTTCCGATTTCATCTTGCTGTCAACTTTTATAGGGAAGATCACCCAAGCTCTATAGTTGCCTACATGTTACGTTTACCGTTTGATGCAGCATACAAGTTGTGCAGATGACATAGATAAAAAGAATCGAAAATATCTGAACTTTAATATATGTTTTGCGTGCATGCATACATACATACATACATACATACATACATACATACATACATACATACATACATACATACATACATACATGCATGCATGCATGCATGCATGCATGCATGCATACATACATACATACATACATACATACATACATACATACATACATACATACATACATACATACATACATACATACATACATACATACATACATACATACATACAGACATACAGACATACATACGGACAGACAGACAGACAGACAGGCAGACAGACAGACAGACAAACGGACAGACAGAGGAGGGAGATGTTTGTTTGTGTAAACATAGATATTGTTTTGCTGTAAAAAAGTGAACTTGATATTTCATTTCTGCGAAAGTTGTAGCAATACAGACGTCCCTGAAAATGTTTTTTTCGATGAAACGAGTAAACGATTTTACTGATTCCAGGCATAGACTCTTTTAGGGTCTATGATTTAAGATGCTATAGTGCATTTTAATATAACTTTTAACTTGGTCCGCCAGAAACACCGTGCCAAAACTCCTGCTGTTTCTTTAACTTTGTGAACGGTCCTTTGTGGAGGGAACGTACCGTCGTTGACGTACCGTTAAAGGCAGTTTTTTGGAATATAAACTAGTATTTGCGCATGCTGTTGTCCGGAAAACACCCCCCCCCCCCCCCCCCCCCCGACATCAGTGAAGTATGTGTTACGTGCAGAGCGGGGTGTAACGAATGCGACAGAACGGGGAAAAGGATTTCAGTGATACAATTACGCGTTTTAGCCATACCGAAATTGACACCTCTTGCCATAAATTTAGACGCTTCTCGACCGGGCGGTCTGGCGAAACACTGAACAATGTCCTCCTAGAATTCCCCCCTGACAAGCCATTGGCATTGTTCTTGTGTCGTTTACCAGTGTTTGTTTTCAATTGTGTGAGAGTGCCAGACACTAGACGTGCCAGACTGTCACTGAATGTCTTCATTAGGAAGTCTTCGCACCGTCTATCATGGCCCTTGAATGTTAGCCTCGAAAAAACAAGTATCCGCCAAGTTTCAGACGTCAATTACAAGAGGAAGGACATTTTCGCGCTATTTTTAGTCTATGAAGACCTTCTATTAAGTCTACTTTGATCTCTGCTACGGAGAACACTCTAGTGGTCACCGCAGAGCAGTCTGGGTACGCGAGACTAAGGGCCTCTCCGTTCACTGCATGCAGAAATAGTCGGTGGGCAGATGTGACAACAAAACCCCTCGATGTGTTCAGGCAACGTTCCATCGATAACGAACAAATTTACGCGCGGAGAGAAATTTAATTGTCAACGACAACAATGACCGTCACACGTCGACTATGTTGCGTCGATCATGCAGGGATTAAAAGAACAGGCGTCGACAAACTGAAAACTAGTACTTTGTATTGAACATGCTTTTTTTTCAGTGAACAAAGAAACTTTAATAATCACGTGTTAAAGTAACAGAGTTGTCGAAAATTTGGAACAATGAGAAAAAATCGGTTACAGGTGTTTTACATATGTATATATATATATATATATATATATATGTGTGTGTGTGTGTGTGTGTGTGTGTGTGTGTGTGTGTGTGTGTGTATGTATATATAGGTAATTTCAAAATGAAAGTATTGGCAGCAGTTGGCCGGATCAAAGGTTGAATTTAGATTGTAAAATTTCAAGTAGAAAACACACATTTAATCCATAGCCAACATTTTTAACCGAAAAAAACATTTTGAAGTGTTTTTTCCTTATCCTCGCTCTTGTAGTGGTTCGTTTTCAACAGCTGGTACGAATACAAGTTATTATTAAAATTGCCGTTTTGCCGTCGATACTGCAGTATGCAAATAGTTGCATCATGTGCATTGGACATGTTCCTATTGACGACCCCTGGCCCATGAAAACACAGAGCACACACAGAGAGTACTTTCTCGTTCTTGAAGTGACAGATCGCCCGCGCAGAGCAAAAGCTGTCACCATTCAGCGTCTAAACCCTGCTTAATTACACTTAAGCAAATAAGATTTAAAACAGTAAATAGCGGAGCGTCAAAAATAGCCGTGGATGTCGTAAAAATTTACGGTCTCGCCGCCGCTGTAAAA
This sequence comes from Ptychodera flava, assembly GCF_041260155.1. Classification (NCBI taxonomy): domain Eukaryota; kingdom Metazoa; phylum Hemichordata; class Enteropneusta; family Ptychoderidae; genus Ptychodera; species Ptychodera flava. Next base: position 19,185,685 of record NC_091934.1, read on the forward strand.
CCTACAACAGATCAATAGGACAGATCAGATGGGTTCGGTGTATCGACGCTTTATTGGACTGCCCTTTGAATGACGTAACCCTGAACAAGCATTAAAGATGATGATGTATGTGGCGAAATATTAAAATGGGACATATGCATTCTGACTGTATGACGTCAGGTACAACAAAAGTCTGATATGAAACATGAAAAAATATTCTGTTACCATACTTGCAAGCCTGATACCTTTTATAATGCATATTAGGGAAATTCATATTTCGACAAACAGCTTTCGATCATTTTTGTGGCCCAGGTGTTTCCAGGCGAGATGTGCGTCACGGCAGGGTTTACCTGTCGCAACACGCTGCAGTGGCTGCGGCGTATCCGCAACGAGAATTAACCTGTCAAAGCGCCCCTGTGCAAAATAAAGCTAATCGCAGTGTTAAATCGATTTCATGCAGTTCACATTTCTTAAGAAAACGACTTATTCGACAATAATTAACCGCCGGCCGAATGGTCTATTGTTCTTTTTACGGAATGTTTATCGTCCTATTTCCAGGAACACTCAGTGATAAGGGTGCACGTCCAGTTTCGGTGACTGTGATAACGCCACCGCCCTCTTCCATATTGTTCCCTCAGCTTATCATTGAACTATATGATCCATCTAAGCATTCTAAAAGAACGCTGTCATGAGATTTGAAATAAAAAAAAACTATCAAACAGGAGAAATATGTTGCAAACTGATTCTAACAATTATAAGTAATAAATTGTCAATGACAAGATTTCTAACAATTTTTTAGACAGGTCAAGTTATTTCGTGCGAGTTTTTCGTCATTTTTTTCAGCTAAATGTGCCGAGGTAAGTGACACAGATAAACACTTTCCGTGTCTTGGGCAACGGTGTCGTTCGATCATCAGCTGAAGGAGAGCTCTTGCATCTTGCGTACACCTTAACCATGGGCTGTAAAAGCTAAAATCTGCAGAATGCAAGCACAAAAACAAACTTTGAAACCTTAATTTTGAGCATCGTTCAGATTTGCAAATAAAGAGTTTCAAATCAGCCCTGTCCCCATGGTCGAAAATATCCCCGAAAGTTTCAGCTAACGGTATTGGAAAAAAGTGGGTTCCCACACAATGCCGTCGAGGACTAGGTTTAAATGTACTACAGTGACCTGCCGTCCTTGTTGCACAGACGGCTGTCGCTCTCGTTGTAGACAATAAGGTGCGTCAACTATTCATCCATTATTTGCATGTCTTCGATGAAAATAAAATATGGCCACGTCATCAAACGAGGCTGTAGGAATTCTTTTGCCATGGCATGTGGCGACATTACAGCAGGCGGACGGACCGCGCAGTCGCTGTTCAGGGATGGACCGTTGAATCTTTAGCCTGTTCACCCCCAATTCCCTGTAGGGCCACAATTACATAGATAACAATGGGTTTGGATCAAACCATGGTGGTGAAAGGGTTAAAGGTGGCGAGGCGGATTGTTATGCCCGCCAGTTTTTTATTCATTTTCAATTTGTCAATGTGCAATTTGCCAACGCTTCAGTTTCACACCATTTGTTATGTAAATGTATAAAAGCAGCTATGAAAATTGTGCATAATTTTTTGTTCACCATATTTCCTCTCTGTGAGTACAATATGTAGCGTTCCAAAGCTTCGCATATATCCGCCGTATCTCCAATAATTAAAGATATCACTGACCATGACTCCAGCTGTTAATATGTACACCTATCGTCTAATATTAGCGAGGTAGGAGTATGCGTCTCCTCGTTGCGACCTGTGTCATTAAAAGAATGTCTCTGTTATACCACACTGTTTTCAAAAACTTTTATACATATGAAATTCATTAATGATACACACATACATACATACATACATACATACATACATACATACATACATACATACATACATACATACATACATACATACATACATACATACATTTACTTTTCTGTTTGTGTGCATTTAATTATTTTTTTCTCGGTAGTGACGTTTTTACAGACAGTCATTATAGTTTTGAGACTTTTATTATAATTTTAATCCAGATCCCGTAATTCAAATAAAGGATTACATTACATGACACATATGTACCGCAGTTTAACCGTCACCACTCGTTTCGCCCAGTGTGGACTTTTGACCTGACAATGTCGATGAAATGTAGAATTTGTACCGCTATGTTTGCCTCCAGAATGGTTTTAACCAATATTACGAAGAGATACCGAGATTTGACACACGTATTTGGTACAGAATTTAGACTTTGACCCCGATTTAAAGATGAAATATAGAGTGTGTGCTTTTCAGTTCGAACTGTCCAAGGCACATCCAGCACATCGGTCTCTACCTTTCGTGTCCACCACACACATGCGCAGATGCCATGCATCCATTCAACTCGTGCGGATCCTAACCTCTGACTTTAGTTTAAAAAGTCACAGACTTGAACCAATTCTAAGTGCTTTGTGACTGTAAAAAAGTCACCATTACACTACAGAAGCGTGTTTTTGAAAGCCTCCTGTTAGGACACCTGTTGTCGCCCACAGTCACGTAGGCCTACTTGGAATCAAGATGGCGCGCGGCGACGCGTCGATCAAGTCGGTGTCGGCCCATAGGCTCTCATTCACTTTGTCAACCTTTGATCGAAAGAACCTGTTAGAGTGTCATTTCAAACTATGTCTTCCCCGTTAGCTGAGGTGATAAAATCGCAGTTTCGTTCCGTTATAACATCGATTTAGGCCTAATGCGATTACAAACTAATGCGGAATCGGTATCCCATTTAATAACCTAGTACTGGGCAATAACCTGGCGGGAGCTGTAGAGAAAAGTTGTAGTGCTTTCCAGTTACACAGCGAATTATGCTCGGGACCTTTTTTATCACTTGAATTTCCTTCACACGTCGCATGAGACACAATAATTGCAGTTAGTCATCCGTCTCACGGTTAAGTTCACCTGTCTACGTTTGTTCGTCGAACATGACCCAAATGCGTTTGTGCGCAAGCGCAAACCCGTTTCGACTCTAAATTCGGCGAGGACTTGGGCATGCATTGGAAACCGAGGCCACAGATGTTCTGTATTATCTTCGTGATATGAAGGCATCGAAAATTACGGTTCAAGTATAAGTTCAACCCGGTCTCAAAGAGAACTACAAACCGGGAGACAATATAAACACACTGACACTGATACTTCAAATTTTGAAGATTTCCTGATAAACTATAGTGTATCTTGAATACTTTGGAAGTCGACAGTCGTTACAATAGTGTTATCTCTGACGCACACAGACAGTGGAAATAGCGAAAACAGCAGTTACAATGTGATAGTTATGTAAATATGACCCGACTTTGTTCGTTTGGCTTCCGTCCGTCAGCCTGGGATCTATTGACTGTCTGATGACCTTCCTAGAAGATTCTTTCTGTCACGATTTTTTCTAGATAAAAAAAATATACGAGTAATTAGACTTCAGCACAATTCACTGTTATTAATATTTTCCTAACCAAAGAATTCAATGGAATATTGATTTTCTAAGTTGCAGGCGAGTGATTACAAGCGTGGAGGTCGTTATTAAACTGTCTAGACAGGCACTTGTAACAAAGAATAGTTGACATTGAAATTTGTCACGTGACTGCAAAATAACAAACGGTCAGTCTTGGAATTGTCTACGCCACTCATCCATCGCGGAAAGCTAATACATTATTGATTATTTTGAGCACAAATTAAATTTGCTTTTGTTAAGGGAGAGTTCAGGATTTTTCCCTCGATATTTAAAATGTGATCTTTATTTCTTTAGAAAATCGCGCGAAAACAGCCTTGGATACTTCCATCACGATTTCTAGTGCTTCAATCGGTGATCGTATTGTCACTGTTTCATCATTACGAATTGAATACACTGACTTGAATTATTTTGGGGTTGTTCTATTCCTGCAACTTTTATCGGTCACACAATAATCTGTGTCATGTTAATGAAAAATTACTGGTTCGAACAAAGACTGAGAATTGTTCGCCATGCTTCCCTCCGCTCAGAGTATTTCACGGTAGTTTTTCTCTTCTCTATAGGCCTCAAGTTGTCACATTGAACCTTCGAAGCAATGGAGGTCTGTCGTGTAGGTAGGCGGAGTAATTTCGTGACCGCAAGCAAGGCACAACGGGAGTGCCAGTATATTGCATCGAGTCTGCTGGCAAATCCGGTCTTAACATCTGCTGAACGCGGTGCATACAGACTGCATGGTCGACCTTCTATCGAGAAGGCAAGGTCGCCGAACAATACGTCTGCTGCAGGCCGGCGTCGCGTCGCCATGGAAACAGTCAGGGCATTCGTTCTGTGATGCGAACGCCGGCCCGGCCCGACCTCGCAACGATTTCCAATGTTCGGGATGTGGCGGAGATATACGTAAATAATTGAACGGTAATATCATTCAATGTACGGCATTGTGTCCGCCTTTCACAGAATTCAAAAACCACCGTGGACATACGTTAAAAATATCTCATATTTGCCGCCGTCGTCTGGTTCTGTCGAATATTTAAAAAAAATTGCGACAAGGCTGCGCCGATTTTATCAATTTCCGATACAGGCAGCTTAGAATATCCCCAGAGAGTCATATTGCATCATGCATCTATCTTCTGTAACAATGAAATAAAAAAAACCAGAGAGCATCGGAAAATTTCAATCTAGTTTAATCGGTCAGAGAAATTACTTATTCAATACAAATATAGTACAATTGTATTGTCTGTATGGCATGTTGAAATTTGTTTTTCCGCTTCTCGGCGTTTACATCAACGAAAATGCTGAACTCTCGTGTGCCAGAAAATTAAAAGGAAATATTGAAATATACTGTAGAGAATATTTCAGGTGAACTTGAATCGGTTCCTGCTGGATTAATCAGAACACTGTTGTGTCACCGTTCATATTTTAACATCACGGAAACACATGCATTAACTAACGAAAAAGCACATTTCTTAAAATTTCAATATGGCGGCCTTGCCTTATGAATATTGTTATGTAAAAATACTCTGATAACTACCAGACAACTGCAAGTTGTCTGATCGAGGTACAAAATGTTGCTCATAACAAAACGAGATCCCGTCTCCAGTCTCTGTTGTATATTTTAATTAAAAGAACTGACAAAGAACCAAGTAAATGTGCCCGTTATAGTGAATGGGTTTTGAGTATTTCATTTTTTTGACCGCGAGAAAAAATGTGTGCTCGAGGTACCGTTTGTCGTCATGTTGAAGTTCTTTAACGTTATCGGCCATTGGCTAGAACTAGATATTTTGTACCAGGAGTAACCTTTTCCACACTTTCACGGTAAATTATGACAAAGTGCATGATAATTTCCGACAATCATAAAACACTACAACTACAACTAAAAGGCGTCAAAATCTTGATATTCATTTTACCTTAAAGCCAATACAACAACAACAACAACTCTCTCTCTCGCTCTCTCTCTCTCTCTCTCTCTCTCTCTCTCCTCTCTCTCTCTCTCTCTCTCTCTCTCTCTCTCTCTCTCTCTCTCTCTCTCTCTCTCTCTCTCTCTCTCTCTCTCTCTCTCTCTCTCTCTCTCTCTCTCTCTCTCTCTCTCTCTCTCTCTCACAAACACACACACACACATAACATGGACAGTGCAGGGACCTCGCTTTTCAAAGGCCGCAAAAATTATCGGACAAAAAAGGGAAGATTATCGGTTTGATGGTCTTCAGCGAACTTGAGGTTAACCCGGTCAATCGATTTAAGCATCTAATTGGCACAGTGAGAGTAAGCAAATTAATCGGTCATATTTTTCTCACGCAAAACATCTATCCAATGAGATCCGACCGAAACCAATACTTTTTTAAAATTTCATTTATTTGCGAAAATTGACAATGGCGATATACATAGGCTTCAGAAATTTTGATAAAATTAATGAATTTTTTTATTTTATTTACAATTAAAAAAATAATTTTGAAATAATCTGTGGGATTTATACGTCAAACGTCGGGCCGCACGTCTGAATTTACACATCATATACGATACGAAATCTGCCTATCCGTGTTCAAAGCGGCCACGACGGCCAACGGCTGCCTGAAGATTGAGCGATGCCAGACTCTTTCGTTCACCTCGTATCACAAATATTCGAACAGCATAGGATATTATTATAGATATTGAACGTGCGGACAGACACTCTCGGGAAGTCAACTGCAATATGACGTTGTTCCCGTTCCGAGGACAAGAGCTGCAGCACCGAACAGACGTCACGTTTTCACAGAGGGCGTTTTGTCACATTCATTTTTCAATCGCGAGAGAGCGTTCTCTTTCAGATGCAACGTTCCCCAACGCAGTCATAACCCGACGGGAAAGAGTCGTGGAAAATAGCTTCTCGGGAGGAATTTAACTTGAAAACAAATTCAAAATAATTGAATATTGTTTAGCTTCTGTTCCGCTTGGCAGTATTGACTCTGCATGGCTACACCATAATTGCATTCAATCTCAAAAGAATTTCTCGACGAAGTTTCACGCATGCGCACAGTGAAACTGGGACGTTTCGGCAAAGCTGGCGATTGTTTTTGCAATGAGAGGCCAAGAAAATATTTTTGAGAATGGATAGTATTGTTGACTTCGACATTAGTCATCAAACCAATGCTCATGCCGACGTGGCGCCTTGTTTGTATTTGACAGGGTCCTCTTCTCTGCCTACTCCCTGTTTTCGTTTTGTCTTTTCGCACCGCGCTCGGTACCATTTTCCCGTGTCTTCCAAAAGGACCATCTTCTCGGCAGTGGATAGGATATGCGTTTAAATCCAATCTGGCGGTGGAGCCTGGCATGAAGATATAGTCCTGCTTTCACGCACGGGAGATAGCGCACAAGCAAGGCCTTGCCTCGTGCTGACTCGACTCAGAAGAAATGCTAATCGTAATCGAAAACTTGCAGTCGGCTTCACCGCCATAACCTCTACCTTTCTTGAACATGAAATTCACGCGATGTTACTTCAGCCTAACACAAATTGTTGTGCGCATTATTTGCGCGCTTTTCACTCACGCGATTGTCGTCGGCAAAAAATGGGTGTCTGGTTGTTTCCTCCGCTTGTGGATAAAACGGAAACCCATTTTCCAAAAAACATAATCTAAATGCAGGGCTCGAAATTAACTTTTTACCCTGGTAGTCCACTTAGGCTACCATTTTCTGAAGTTGGTAGCCCAGTGACAATGGCTGGTAGTCCATGAGTATTTTAATTTAGGGATACTGGACTCGTCCGAGGATAAGCCCGGTTCAGCAACACGAAATATCAGTAAAACTAGGGGCTTCAATTCGAGAAACCCCATGTTATGTGTCACGAGCGCTTAATTTATGCTAATTTATATACATTTTAACACTTTCTATCACTTTCAAAATCGGCTTACACATCCAAAGACATTGTAACTTGAGTAAAGAGAAACAGAAAAAAAATATTCTCATGATCACTATGAACTGGCATTCCTTGTTACACTCGAGTCTCTCTATACAGAATACTGATCGACAACCATAGATAAAAGACAGCGAAACTCAGCCAAGCATTAATAACTGACACGGTGTTTTATTTTACCATTTCAAATCAAACTGATTACACAATCTCTGGATTACGAAGTGACAGTTTTGTGAAATTTCAGCATCAAAACCCCAAAACTTGACACAAGTACGTCTTGTATGCTGCCGATCAACAGCATAGTGTGAGCTGGCATGCAAAGACTACACACGGAAAAGCAACTCAACATTCTAGTATCAAACGCTCTGCATCTTGTGAAAACAACAGTATAGCAGTGAAAATTGTAATAGTCTCCAGAAAAAACTCTTCACAGATGAAAGGATAATTGCTTCAAACAAATGAAACTGCATGTTGACTGCATTTAGCTCGTCAAAAAGTGACGGACATCGCACGCCAAGTATTTCATGTCCCAGGCTTTGGTTGTCCGTGTGGGCTACCATTTCATGGACTTTGGTAGCCCCAGGGAAAAGTTGGTAGTCTGTGGACGCGGGACTACCGCTAATTTCGAGCCCTGTAAATGAGATTTGAAGTTTGGGGGACAAGAAGAAGTCCTTTCGGAGCTCCATTTTCAAGTGTAAGTCTAGAACGAATGAATATTGGAAGAGCCATCACATGAAGCTTAGCCTGCAAGCAGTGGGTCGTGTTTTGTTTGAACACGGTCCCTCTATCACAGAGGGACCGTGGTTTGAACAATTGTCAACATGTAGTCAGGGTTATCAAATGTGACTGATAATGTACGCATGAACATATACATAGCAAAGAAAGAATTTAAAAGATATGTCAATCATACTGCAGCGTTTAACTATTGAATACATACAGCCATATTGATCAAACATGCACCATGTATTTTGGTTGTCGTCACAGTGTAGGAACTTTATAGGTTACCTATTCATTCGTCCTGTTTATCTGTCTGTCTGTATGTCTGTCTCTCTGTTTGCATGTTTGTCTATCTGTCTCACGACCTTCGTAGCTACAGTGTGTGTTGCATGCCTGTGTTATACATTTAATTGTATGTTGTAAACCAACACGAGAACATATATTAGGTGAAACGGTAGTATTTTTGTATTTCGTTGACGATATTTACGCTGAAATTGGCTGTAAAGCCGACGTTCGCCGCTAGTGCCCGATGCGACAAAAGATTCTTCGCTGTAGTTCGCCCAATAAAAATAAACCATCAAGAGAAAGCACAAACAAATAAATTATTAAATTACCCTTTAAATGACAGACTTCAGCAATGCCTTTCACGAAAGGTTTGAGAGCGTATCGAACGTCAGAGAGTGACGTCAGACGGTACTCGTAACATTCTATTATTAGCACTGTGATATGCAATACAGTGCGTTGACAGGGTGGGCTGGAATCTATGCTGGGGGCATTACAGCGGAGCCATGAAGTATTTTTGCAATACTGCTGCCCTAGGCGTGTCCCACGACAGAAAAAATTTTGGTACATTCACTTCAATTTGTACCATTGGTGTTAAAGTGAAGTTTCAGTTCATTACTCAAAGCAACGCTCCGTATTGTGCGTGGGATTTCTGCCGGCACCATCATCCAATCAACAGGCTGATCCATTTGCATAGTTTGAAAGCTGGCAATGACGTTATGTTTGTTACAATAAGCGTATACGCACACCTAAATGAGAACATTCTCACAAATTTATTTTAGCTTGAAAGAAAAATCATAAAAATAATTCTAAAAGATATAGGTAGTGGAGCTTCAATGGCTCTCGAAAGGGGCTCACCGATACGCTTGCGGCATTTTTGACCACAAAGTCGCCGCCATTGCAATCCCACGATTCTTGTGATTGCGTCATCGTACGTCACGACCCAGCTTCAATAGTTTGTACTTTGAGAAAGATTTGCAAGCAATAAAGGTATAAAACTACTGAATCAACTAAAAATGAAAATAAATTAAAAAAGCGTCGATACATTTTCGTTTGGGATGAACTCAGTCATTTTATTGAAATTATATAGCTGCGTCAGCTTATGAGCTTGGCCCTAGTGTGATATCAACATATGATCTTTTGATTGTAAATAAAATAAACAAAATGTTACATAACTGTGACGTAAACAATATGCGTCATTGGCAGAAACTCAGGCTGTAATGTTACGTAAGAGGCGTTTTAATTTATCCATCGTTTTTATCGTTCCATTCACTCTTTTTTGTCCAGATGTCTCCTACGTAGGCACTGATAGTATTATTTCGTCTGGTATGCCTTTTATATCGCCTATTGTCTAAGAATCGAAGTACAGCGTGGAAACCGGATCAATTGCTGAAATTTCGGTTCATTGACTCAAACGTTTTGTTTTGCGCGTGTGTGTATGTGCGCGCGCGCGGCTCGAAACTCGAAAGAGTTACATCCCAAATAAGGAATCTCATTATTATGTTCAGCGTATTACGGCAGTGATCTTAGAACCAGTGGTAAACAGTTGTAACAATACACGGACGGAAATAAAATAAGTCGTTAGCGAGTTAATTGACCGACTTTCAAAGGTCCGGATTGCTCGGCAGTCTTTGTCGCGAATTACAGGACATCAACACTCATTTTATATTGTGTCAAGTGCTCTATAATCTAACGACAGAAAGTCATTCCCGTTTGAGTAATGCACCACTAAATCTAAATATTCCCTCCAAACGAGCCTCATTTAATTCATTAATTTTGGACCCTATCGCAAATTTTCCTTTGTAAAGGCCGATAGACAGAAATGACAAAACGTCTACATCAACTACAGCTTTCTCAAATTCAAGCTCTCGGACAGCGCCTGCGCAGTAAGTATAGGATAAAGCCCGAGTACGAGGGCTCTTCTGGTATATAAAGTCCAACCCAATGATAAAATGTCGAGGCCGCAGGCCGAGACATTTTATCGTAGGGTTGGACTTTATATACCAGAAGAGCCCGAGTACGAAGGCTTTATCCGACTTAAAAACTATCGCCCCTAACTGATATATTTTCGTTTTCAATGTGTTACGTCAACCGTCCCCTTTGTCAATGTAACATGTTTAGGATATGAATTAAAACTTTTATTTGTGAAATAGCCTTCCAATGTAATGGAACATCCTATAAATGCCCTAGGGCACATTATATAAATGCCCTAGGGCACAGCAGATTTTGTGTTGCAGCTGGTTTCCGCTGTGTTACCGAATTTGAATATTAAAACGTACCAGAAGTCTACAGTATATGACATGTTCACTTTTGATTGGACAGTACTTTACTACAGCGCTGTCATCCGTTTCTGGAATTTGGTGACCAAGGCTTTATGAGTAGATAAAACACCCTGAATTAAGCACTCTGATTGGTCAATCAACAGTAGATAGTTTTTAAAAGTGATATCAAGCAGAGGTATTCCGTAGTTTACTTGGCGCACGCGCAGCTGAATCGATCAGGCTAGCTATCTTTTGTCATAGAGAAAGATAGATAGACTATGATACTCTGTGCTTTTGTCGAGGCAGAAGCAGTTACCGAGTGATATAACGTTATCAACAAAACACTGGTGACAAAATCTTCAGTTTGTCGTTTTGAAATGCTCCCACAGAAAATGACATCGCTACAGTCTTAACCAAACTAAAGGATGTCCTTTCTGTGTTGGTGGGTAAACATCTTGTAATTCTTTAATAGGATGATTAAGACATGTCGGGTGAAGATTTTAAAACCTACATAGTTGGCGTTGCTTTGCAAAACATCAGTATACATGTGATTGTTAAAGAAGCCTGGGATAATACTAGTTTACATGGCATTCTCTGCTATATCCCCTCTCAAATATGTACACATTAAAACTTGGAAGACGAAATCCTTATTCTTAGTGACCTCGTCTGAAGACCAATTTGTACATTTCTTATTATTGTCTCTATGTGCCCAGAACGAGCAATTTGCACAGCCTCTATTGTTTAAGGTAAATTGTACGTGATAGATCGTTATACACATTTGTTGCACCCCATATATCAAAATCTCCGTAGTACCACAGGCGCTTTTTAGCTGGGTAGTCTGCTAAATGATCGATTTTTGGCTCGATCTATCGATCCCGCAGTCGATATGGCCGCCACTGCAACCTAAATACTCACAAGATGAGCAACAGAATTACTCAAAAACACACCATCCGATTTTTCAACTGGCCGTGCGCCCACACAAAACATTCAGAACTACACTCCCATATACCTAGTTACTCAAGTAATTAGTTATTCTGATCACCTGGAATCCACAACACACAGACAAAAAAACCTTGAGTACATTTAAAACGAAGGTATATTTGAATACATGCTCAACTATACTCTCGCATATTCGTACTCGGTTTTTATTGTTGGTGAAAAGGTGCCAGTATCTGCGTGAAACATTATTCATCCGAGCCAGGTGTGGTATGCATAATAAAGAGTAATTTGCATAATGAGTCATTTTAGCCAATGAAAAATATCTCATCGATCACACAAATTTGGTACAACACGGCATATGCTTTCATCACATAATAGTTATTATACTTGTATTTTGTTGTGCTTGGCATCAATCGTCAGCTCAGTTGTATATAAAATAGGTTTCTGTGTTCAAATTCTTGAGTATCAAAATTAGATACATTGAACTTCGTATATACGGCGACCGAAGGCAATTGTCATCATTTCGATAGTTATGCCATTTAGCCTACTTTTGTTTTCTTTTTTGGTTCATGAATAAATTATTGTGAAATGGCCGTAATGGGGACAAACGACCATACTCGATCTCGTCGTCGCATTCTCCATCTCCATGACAGTATGAGACCCATTCGGGGAAACAACCTGAACACATCCATCCTACGATTTACACTTCATGCACGATAAAATATAAAAGGGTTCGCCTAATACCTAAACAATGTGAACCCAACTGCTCAACCAAACTCATCCAAACTTCATACCTTGAACTTTGGATTTACTTTGAACTTGTTGTGCTAAAACTCCGATACGATTTTCCTTACCAATTATTAATTCATTCATAAGTTGGCTTACATATTAACTTTCTGTTGTCGAGAACATTTTCGACTTGATATACATATTTAATCATATTAATATCCCTCTCACACTGGCTACTCCGGCCTCTCTCTGATCATTAATTTTCAATTATTTCGAGGGAGAGGATTATCGTCTTGTAAGATACTGTAATCGGAAATTGTCCATAATTGATCAGGTAACAAATATCGCTTACAACATACTGGTCTTTCGCTGTAACCTTAACTTTGTTGCTATTTAATATTTTAGGAAAGGTTTTAATGTCAAAATTGTTTCCCTGTCAACCGCTCCGTTGCAAAAAATGCATCTCCTCAACCCACATGCGGTGTCGTGGGTCAAAATCTTCTACGTTTTCTAGGTCGCAAGGGCAAGGCCGTAAAGCTGCGAGTCAAATCAATACTACAGACGATCATTGAGAACACCTCTGTTCTATTTCTTGCATCCGAGTCCGCTCCTTTCTCATACACCTCAAATATTTCTTTCTCAATCTCTTCTCTATAACTTTGATTAACTTCATATAACTTTATTTTCCATAAACACGCAGGGAATGTTAGAACATGAAGGAAGCACAGTACATGCAATATTTGTATAACCTAAATTAACTTTGAAACATTCTCTTTGCACTCGATATAAAGGGATGCAGAAAATGACATTTTTGGATTGGCAGCTTAGTTGAATAACATTTATGTAACTGTCAACTACCTCATGAATTTCAATGTGCGTTACTATTGATCTGAATGATATAGCATCTACATAGTAGGAAGTGATTTAAGGTAAAACGCGCCTTGGGGACAGATATTCGTTCTCTCAAACTTTTACAATTCTCTTCTGATATACCTCTTGTGGGGGTTCATTTTAAAGCTCTTGCTTCAAGAAAAGTTTTAACTGGCTTATTTTTTGAAATTCGAAAGTTTTATATTTCTCCGTAAAACTAAAACATTTTGAATTTTATATATCGGTAAATCTTGGGTAATTTGTTTCTCTAGTACCAACATTTGTACGGTGACCCCAAATTTTTTATTATAGATTTTGAAAGAGAATGGTTGAAATATTCCTTAAGGAAAGTTTGAACAAAAGTTTAAGTCTTTCACTTTTGAGGCGCGAACCACCTTAAAGAAACGACAGCCGTAACTTTGACGATTTCCCCCTATTTCTGTTTTCAATGTCAACAACAATTTCTGTTCTGCTGACCAAAGCATTTTGAGATAACCAGAGTTTATAAGCTTGTCAATTCAGCCTGTGCAAGTGTAAACTGCATTGCTATTCTGGGAAAGTAAATTCTGGTCCGGACTAGAATTCAAATGTAAACAACAACAGTGCATTTTACACGTACATACGCTGTGTTGACAAGCTTGATATTTGCTATTTCAACTCTCGGGAGTAGAACAAGAACTTGCAATTGACAAAAGGAGCAAAGGAAGTTTCCGTTTATTCATGGCACTATACTTTTAGTTAACTACTGTATCTTCAAAGTAAAGCTCTTTGGAGTTGCATTCTTTTGTACTATAATAATTAACAAGAAATATCTCTCAATTTACCTCGGTACAATTTTACGTATGTTTGGTCCCGAAAACGTTTCTTATTCTATGCCCATTTAAACGTATACTGTCACCTGTTCCAATTTTCCCTCAGTTACCATGGAAAGAGGAAATCTAACCAATCACAGATTTTAAGCGGGTGGCCGCTTTTTAAAAACGGCGCCCTCACACGGGCATTTTGAATGCCAAGGAACGCCCCTTTGACCATATATGGCCATATTTAGATTGCAGGTGACTGTATACCTTTAAGGCAGTAAACCACTCTTCATCATAGTCCATAAGAAGAAGAAGGAGAAACCTACGATGTTGGAAATTCAAATAGCTGCCATTTCCATTGTTAACTCTATATGGAAACATTTCAATTTCGATTTCGGCCCCCACTCCCAGGTGCGTTTTGCCTTAATGTACTTTTCTCTTTCAAAGATTCACCTGGAATATTGGCAGCCATTTACCTTTGTAATGTTATGAACTACAAAACTCACAACTCACCAAATGCCTATTACAGATGACATGGTTCAGTATGCCATCTTAAAGCTCTATTAGCAGCAACTGTTAATGTATTTTCCTTTCCATTATACATACATTCGGTCTGCAAAATGCTGTTTCACTACATAGTGTAATGTTAATATCAAATATGCTTATTGAAGTTGCAACATTTTGGTTTGCACAATTGTTACCCTTTGCAGTTTGTGGCCCCTCTCAAGATTTAATGGTCTATCCCTTAATCGAGTATTATGATCTAGGCTTATCGTTTAGCAATGCCGAGGCATCATCGTTGAGTTTTTGCCTCGGCAAATTCACCAGTTCTTTTTCGTTTCAAAGTAAATAGACGAGGTCAGATTGTGTTTGGGGTTTCTAAAGGTATAAGGTGACTGGCTCGATTCTAAACCGAGTCACAGAATCAGGATAATCCGCGTTTTGCTGCTGGGCTTTTGAATTTTACTGAGTTCTTTATGAAATTCAAATCTGTTTCAGTAATTTGAGACCTGTCGGAGGTCTCAGTGACATAAACCGCAAGTTACAAATCACTCCATTTGCATGATCGGTTTTTCAATGCGCGACTGTCAATTTGCAAACTATTTTTTTCGCTTTGATGTTTTTGAAATATACTTGTAGTCACCTTCGTTAATTTGTATATTCAGGTAGTATGCGCCTCGAAAGCTTATGAAAGACTTACACTTTTGGTCAAACTTTCCTCAAATGAAAGTTTGAGCCATTATCTTACCAAATCAACAATAAAATCGGGGGTCACCGTGCAAAGTTTGGAACTAGAGAAATAAATTACCCAACATTTTGCATTATTGCAATTCAAATGGCCGCCATTCCTATGTTAACTCCGTGGAGGGAAAATTAAATTTTGGATTTTCGAAAAACAAAGCCGGTGAAAGTTGTCCTTTCTCCAAGAGCTTTAAAAGGAGCCCCGACAAGTTTTAGATCAGAAAAGAATTGTAGAAATTTGAGAGTCCGACTATCTGTCCCCGAAACGCGTTTTAACTTAAGGTAATATGCACCTCGAAAGTGAAAGACTTTATAAACTTTTGCTCAAACTTTGCTCAGTGAAACTTTCAACCATTCTCTTACCGAAGCAAGAATAAAAATCA
Organism: Ptychodera flava; assembly: GCF_041260155.1. Taxonomy (NCBI): domain Eukaryota; kingdom Metazoa; phylum Hemichordata; class Enteropneusta; family Ptychoderidae; genus Ptychodera; species Ptychodera flava. Next base: position 19,201,258 of record NC_091934.1, read on the forward strand.
GGGGTCACCGTGCAAAGTTTGGTACTAGAGAGACAAATAACTTGCGATTTCTCGATATTTGAAATTCAAAATGGCCGCCATCCCTGTGTTAACTCTATGGGAAAAAATATAATTTTCGATTTTCGAAAAACTAAGACGGTGAAAACTTTTCTTTCACCAAGAGCTTCAAAATGAGCCCCCACAAGTGGTAGGTCAGAAAAAAATTGATAAAATTTGAAGGCCCGAATATCTGTCCCCGAGGTGCATTCTCACGGACATACATATCTACCGATTCACAAAACACACAAACAGGCCATTCATTTTTAATAGTTTGGATGCTGACAGCAACTTAATTTGAACTGAATTAATATTCACACTAACGTTATACACGCCTCTAGGATATTATCAATGTGCGATCATTATTTATCTAAATGCGAACAACTTTCTGTACTTCTAGAATTTCTGGCAGCAAGAACAGATTTACCTTTACGTATAAAGGAATCATTTTTAGCCGCAGGTACGTGTATACCCGAACTGAAAGCTGGACTGAAATATCTCCATCGCGCGGGTTGTGGCAACTACGAGACGATATACAGTTTTCGCCTTCAAAGCTAGTGGGAAAATTTGTCAAAATCTAAACCTTTCATTGCGTTTTGTAACATCTTTTAAACGAATTATTCAAATAGCAGCACACCTGTGACCTTCACAGGTCGTCCTCTCAAACTCGTGAACGCTCATGAGATGGGTTTTCACAGGGTAGCGCCCTTGAGTGACGCAATTTCCCGTGATCCACCAATAATTTCTTTGTTAAATACGTACTGTTGGCATCTAAAAGAATGTATGAACGTCCACCAAGAAGACAATACCATTTTAAAATTCCGTGCCGGCCTATATGCAGTGTCAATCCATTTTTAAACGTGTTGAAACAAAACGTAAACGAAAATTCAAGTATGTTCGATTTCTATTGTTTAACGTTGAATGACTATCTATGAGCCGGAATAATTTAATTCCAAAATGTTGAATGTGCGGCAACCCCTCATTTTTTCCACGATCGTTACTATACGTGTTGTTTTTCATATCAAAAGTGCGCATATATCTTGACTTTCATTCCTTTTTACATGTAGGCCTATATGTGAATATTCAAAGAAATTGTGGTGGTGTGACGCGAAGCGACCGACACAAAAAAAGCAATTACACTACCAGTGCTCAGGCCTCGATAACGCATTTATATAAAACGCAATTTCCATCGTAAACATGTTTCCCTTCGACTGAAGTTCCTGGAAAGCCAAGAAATTATGGAAAATCACGAGTCGTCACGTTTTTTCTTCTGCATGAGTGGCAAAGAAATGTAACTTTATTAAACAGTTGGTTCGTTCACAAGCAGCGATCACACACCTTCGAATTGCAAACACTCTATATGTATACGTATCAGTGTACTAAATGTCCATATATTTCTATTTTTTGTATGTATGTATGTATGTATGTATGTATGTATGTATGTATGTATGTATGTATGTATGTATGTATGTATGTGTGTGTGTGTGTGTGTGTGTGTGTGTGTGTGCGTTTGCCGTGAATACAAAGTGACGACGTCAACTTGAAGATGCACACACAAAGTGAGGACAGGGGTGACAAAGTGAGGGCCCTCACAACGTTTTTTATGGCAAACGGTTCCCGAAGTCTTCAAGATGATTTTCTGTGAGTTTGGGGCTGTCGTCACTTTGCACGATAAAACTGACCATGTGTGTTCCTGATGGGACACACACCATGAGCGCCATCTTGAGGCCCGCTGGGGAGAAACACACAGGTAGACACACTCATTATATGATTGTAGCGCCACCCGCTTCCTTTTCTTTCATTGCAACTTTGCGCGCTCTGGGAACTATTGTTATGTAAATTTAATTTTAGCTAATTGCATGAAGTCGTCACTTTGTGTGTAGACAACGTGTGACACAGTATGTACATTTCAGGTGTTTGCGCGCGTGGTCTCACTTAGTGTGTAGACTACAGACCTGTGTCATTCTGATGACACAAATTCTATCACTGATTGCTGGATACTTCGCCAGTTATTGCATATTTAGGTTGGAATATGATCATTTCTGGAGCGATATTACATTACATCAAGCAGGGCATTGGGTATGGTTGTTTAAAAATTGCTACGTGGTTCATTTGTGGGGAGTTGCGCACCATAATCCTTAGCTATAGGTAACCACGTCGCATTCAAATATTCTACGTGATCAGACTTTTTGATATGAGTTTTCTTCTTTTTTAATGTAGTTGTCTCGTATATTATTTTCAAGAACAAATTTAATGAATATTTAATGCATTCTTCCTTTTGAAACCATGTATTTGCATTCGCTGATTGTTATTATATTCATCCTCATCAGTTTTCGATCAGTCAAAACATGAAAATATGCAAGACAAAGAGGAAGTACATATCCATTTTTTTGGTGCGCCATGCGTTCAGTCTTGAATAAAAGTAAACAGACCTGTGTCAATCTTATAACAGAAATTCTGTCAGCTGTTACTGGATATACTGCGTCAGTTATTTCTTTTTAAGTGTGGGATTTCCAGAACATTTGACATTACATCAAGCAGGGCATATTTGGTGTCATTGTATAAAAACAGCTATGCGGCTGTCCCACTTGTGAGGAGTTGCGCATTGTGATCCTAAGCTACAGGTGACCCAAGTCACATTTAATTAATCTACGTGATCTGACTATATATTTTTTAATACAAGATGCTTCGCGATGTGCTGACAGACTGAACCCCTAGCAACAGCACTCCAGCCATAGCCTGTATAACACATTGCTTGTCACTTCTGTATGCTTAGAGTGGTATGAAAGACAGCAAGCATTTACTAGTACATGTGTGTTTCTTTACATTTATACTTTATTTATTCCGGCAGAAATCATTATTAAAATGACAGGTGGGTTTCTTATTGTAAACGAATAGTATGCGAAACTCACACAAAACATCTACTGGTCAAGCGGGCCAGGAACTTTAGAAAACTGGCCTTAAAGAAAATCAACCGGTCCGATCCTCAGGTCAAATCCAAATATTGTGCAGATTTTTTACCCGCGCTCAGTATAGGGGCCTAGAAAACTTGATCGAAAAAATACACAGAGACCACTTCATCATCCTAACATCAAACTGATTTTGTGCCTTTAAATTCATTTGCAGGAAAGCAAATGAAGATGGCTATCAAAACCAAAAGTTCGGGCAACTGATCTCAGTGCAAAAAAAAAAAAAATCATATGAAACGAAATCAGGGAAAGGTTAAACACAAACACATAAAACATTTTTATTTCTTAAAACAGCCTTTAACAACAAGTATTTCTAACATTGAGAAAACGAGCACAAGCGTGGTCTTGAAATAGGTGCCAATACGAAAAAGCTAAGCGTCAAGAACTCTGATCAGGGATGGCTATAAGTTTTGGCAGCACAAACACCTGATCACACACAAATGGAGTCATTACAACAGTTGACTCTTTCAAAAATCGATTCTGGCTTCTCCTCTTTGAGGGAAGATGACTATCATCGAATCCAAGGAAGGGAATACAAAAAACTAGCTAAGGGCAATTGATAAAGAGAAAAATACTGAAGTGTCGAAACCCACGTGAAAAGATGAATCACAAAAATGTAATCTTTACAGGTGACCAAGGCAAATGGCCATCAAGGTCAAATCACAATGAAGGCGCGATTTTGCACAATGTTTAAATATCGGACATTTACTTTCTGGTATCAAAGTTTGACGTCCAAAATATTTCTGTCATACATAACAATCTGTATACGGGCCTTATATCGATACTAGACGATACAAGAATGACTTGCTTTCTGTTGCGGCACGCCGGGTTTGCGAAATTGCCGATATTTATGCCAGGCTGATACCTATCGGCGATGTTAGGACTCTAATAATCGATACTAGACAATTCTAGAATGACTTGCCTCGCGTCTCGACACGCAATATCTGTGAAATCAAAGATATTTACTTGATATTTATCGCCTGGGACTCTAATATTGATATTATACAATGACTTGCCTTGTGTCTGTTGCACGTCTGTGGTGGCAAGATTAAAAACGTAAAGGCCGTAAATGACAGAAATCCTGTCGGAAAACACCATAGCTATGGACCCACAGCTAGTGACTCCAATATCGATAATAGTCAACTCTAGACTTTTAAATCGTGGGTAATTATTCAATGTATATCGGAGATTTTACCACCCTACAGATCTTGACAAGCCCGACTTCCTCAGTCCGACCCTAACTTCGATACTTGACAATCCTATAATTGTCAAATCGCCGGCAAATATTCGATGTAAATCGGGGATTTCACTTGTACCTTGCAGATCTGGCCCCGCGGTCTGGCCAAGCCCAATTTCCGTGGTCCGACTCTACTAGACTTGTCTAAAACTGTGGGTAAATGTCCTATATTGGAGATTTTACCACCTCACATATCTGACCGAACAATTCTAATTTCGATACCGTGTTGTCTAATAGCTGTAAATATTCGATATCATATAAAAGTGCAATGTTGCGGCGCGGTGTCCTCGAAATCCAGTTTACCTCGACACGGTCGATACGCTGAACAATAATAACTCTTTTATTACCATAACGAGATCTCGCACTGCAAACATGCTTGAAAAATGGGGAGCACATTGATAGCGTCCCTACTCTCGCGAGAAATCATGAGGTAAGATCTTTCGCCTAGATGCAGTACCGATCAGCCCGTTCAGTTTTTAATTGCGAATCTCACGGTTTGCAATTCTCTTGAAGGAATAAATTTCCTTTCTTTGAATAATGCTGTGGGGTATTTAGCCTAGCAAAACATTTGGGTAAACTTCTTTCCATGTAGTGAAAGTTACTGGCCGGCGTCTGGAAGAACAGCAGGACATCTTTCAAGAGTTAAGGTCCGGCATGAAAATAGCTGGTCTCGGGCCATTGAGTTAGCTCAAATTTCGCCCGCTGTCTGTGGTGTGCTGTGGGATATCATACATGTACTGATTCGACGTCTGGTGTGGAGTGAATTATGTGTACGATATGAGGCAAATCTGTCCGATGAGCCATGCAGTCGACCGGGACAATGTGGGAATCATTTCACAACTGTCAAAATGCAAAAAGAAGACACTGCATAATATTGATGAAACTAAAATAATAATTTTAAAAAGTACCCAATTATAGGCACTGTTTTGGAAATTATGAATGTTGAACATGAGAATTTCCGTTTACTTCGCAGAATCCACTAACTGTAAATCATTCTTGTTTCATAAGACACATAGTTGCACTAATTGTCAAACTGTCAACCGCAAAGTGATAAATAACATAATTGACAATTTAAATCATTAATAATGCTAATGGATGCGGTTTTAATTTGTATCATTCCATGCCCAAGTCAAGACCAGTAAAGGGTAATCACAATCCCCACGACAAATCCCTCACAGACCACAAATGAACATGACACACCGCGCGCGAACGCAACCTCAAAGTCAGGGAAAAGGCGACGACAAATCTCAATTGCTACTGATTGCCCTCACAGGAGTAACAACCTTTTTTGTTTGCAAACGACGCTATGCCTTGTTTGTTTGCAAACGACGTAATGCGGTAATTTGTTGGTAGAAAATGATCACGTGATGGAAAGTTTTCCACTTAATGAATGTTCTATATTCCTACACATATCTGTTAACCTTCTCGGCCTAATTCTGCTAAGACTATGACCAAATGTCGGCGTTTTACATCGCAAATACGACGCAAACGCAAAATCCGACTCTTCGAGGTTCTTCATACTACCGACGAACGCGAGCGGGCCCCCCTGTGTGTGTGTGTGTGTGTCTGTCTGTCTGTCTGTCCCTCCCTTCCCCTCTATCTCTCTCTCTCTCTCTCTCTCTCTCTCTCTCTCTCTCTCTCTCTCTCTCTCTCTCTCTCTCTCTCTCTTATTGATGAGTTTTCCTCGAAATAGAAGCAAATTATGCTGTTCTGTCAATATATATTTCTCTTCCAATTACCATTGTATCAAAATTAATCTTCTCATTATCACAAAGTTTAACAGTACCTGTATTTGTCTCAAATTGGCAATTCATTGACGCTGTAAATCAAGAAATAATGATAAAAGTCTAGTTTGAGCTCATTTTTAACGTATTTTATCATCACATATATTTAAAGGGACAAAGTCTGTCATTTTTCATGGATTTTGTTTGATACGAGATACTACTTATAGTGTTTGAAATGTTGAAAGATACTGAATGATGGGTAACCGTGCATATATTCGACCCCGGATTTAGACAAATTAAATGAAACCATCGCGAAAATGAATTAATGGTCATGACCATTAGTTCATTTTCACGATGGTTTCATTTGTCTAAAACCGGAGTCGAATATATGCATGGTCACCCATTCATTCAGTATCTTTCAATATGTCAAACAATATAAGTAGTATCTCGTATCAAACAAAATCCATGGAAAATGGCAGACTTTGTCCCTTTAATACCCTATAAAATTTATGATTAAACCGAAACATTAAAATAACTGTGTTTGCCTAGAGTCCCCCGATCTTCGCCATAATGCGGTATGTAAGTTGAGTTTAATTAAACAAATGCAGATTAATTCAGATTGGTTTTTGGTACAGTCACTTTTGATGTATCAGGTGTGCATTATATATGCGGCTAAGCTTAGTTGTTCGGTATTCTGATTCAGCGCGCTATAATGAATCCAGTTAGGCCTACACCAAGCCGATTGCGCTACGTATGAGATGAAAGTTGCAATTTGTAAACCACTTGTCACCCGATCAGAGACCTCCTTGTTGTTGATATGTGTTGATAGTATAAGTTTTAGATCATATTTGGAAAAAAAAAACTAATCATGGCGAAAGTCTGTCTTAACGACCTGACAATCATCCACGAATGGACTGATGATCATCGAGGTTTTTGTGATAGAGGTCGAACATCACCACGTCACCTCCGACTGGTTAAGTCATAAAGGCAACGTCAAAGCAATAGTTCAATAGAGATTCACTATTGTAATATCTTTACTCATTGTACTTGAAGACATTATCTTTCTGGCTTTATTATCCTAACATCCTCTCGTTTGCGTCATACGATTAGTTTACCAAGGAAATCCTCCTCCTGCTGAAAAATTGATACGATATTTTCACACCCAATCACGAAGAAATCTCTCTATTTTACGGATAACCCCTATTTCAATAATAACCACTAGAATTTGGGGCTATTTTTTCACTGACAGGATTAAAATGTAAAATCATCCACGACCAAATTTACATTAAGCCTATTCACGGAATCGCGATTTGCAGCACAGTTTCGTTGAACGACATCATCAGATGACAGTAAATACGTACCGTTGCCCCAATAATTAGATACATTAGGCTATTATGAGTCAATCCATCAGACTGAAGGTTTATTACTACCTACCTACCTACCTAATATTGTAAATTTGGCTCACTGCTTTATACCGGCAAAATCATACTATACCCGTCACAATGCAATGTACGCTGCGCTGTTTTGTCCGGGGGGGGGGGGGGGGGGGTTGCCACCATCACTGACTGTGAGAGTTCGTTGACCCAGAACGTACATGAAAGTTGCAGGACGCGCAACGCGACGTAACGATGTCGACGTCGAATCGCGACAAATCGTGGTTTAAAAATTGGGCCCTTCCCTCCAATTACAATTATCAGATAGGAGTATAAACCTAAATTAAAGGAATCGTTCAGTAATAAGATTTGTTTACGTGCCCAAGCGTTACGATGATTTACGATTCCCCGCATGAGCGTCGTATAGCTGAACGTGAGGTACTGACGGTAAACGGAACAGTGTGAGTCCGTTCGTTGTACAGGCGGGAACAGGCTTGTCGCTGGCTATATTTAAAGTAATAAGAAAATAATAACTATGAATATTGTAGCTAGCCGATTCAGTCAATCAGCACATTTCATTTTGAATAGATGTAGGCTACCTGCATTTCTTTTATTTATCATCCCCGTCAGATTTCGATATGTAAGAAAACATAAACACCTACAAAGGGATCTACCTATTTTTTGATACGTAGGTCTATAGTTTCACTTATTTAATCATGTAACGTCACAGTATATAATCACACTCAAAATAATATTATTTACATTGCATCAAACTTCTGAACTTGATGTGTAACATAGCACATCAATATCATTGTCTTGTGAATTGTGTAGCATGTGTTGGGAATGCCGTAGCATTGTTAACATGCAGAGTACTTCTCAAGTGATAGTCATTTGAACTCAAAATATACATTACACGGAGTTATGATCAGAATTTACGAAGTTTATGAACAACTTTCAGCAGTTATAATGTTCATAATATCTATGAAGCATTTACCAAACGTACAACTTGCAAGTTTTAATCTTATATTATCTCCGCGGCCTACCACGCGACTTGTAATCATCATCTGTGAGCCACGAAATTCAATAATGCTTTGAAAAGTCTTGATCAGTTCCAATAAAAAGATTCACTTACTATAATTAAAAAATTACTAACAACTTTATCTTGCCTTATGAATGAATTCAAACAACCTTGAATGAGTTTAGTTTTAAAATTATGTATACCGAAATAATGTAAAATATGACATTATTTTGATATCCCGGCACTTAAAGATGGTCGTGATTGGATATCTAACAAGTCAGAAAATGCCTGCCTGGTGCATGTGCTTTGACACACGTGTAACCTAATATGAAATACTTTTTGTCATTAATATCATTCCACAAACGTCGCAACCACATGTCAAACGTTTAAAATGGGCTATAATTGCAAATCAGTAAGGCTTTCAGTCACTATTGTTGATTATTGTCAAGTTGAAACTCGGATTGATTCATAATATCACAAGAAAAATATTAGGATGTAAACTCATGGAAGAAGTATTCTTTTCCTGAAAAAGGTAGGAGATAAAGTTACTCAGCGTCGAAATGTTTCATGGAACATGAAGTAGTTATTATTTGCAGACGTGACGATGCTACACAAATCGATTTCAACTTCAACCGATATTTAGTGTCAGACAAAAGCACAACATCGTAGTCGTCAAATTTAAATTCTTCATAGTCGGAAAAATGTTAATAAAGATTTTTCCAGTGCTATTACGATCTTAAAGATGAAATATCACCTAAATGGCTATTTTGCAAGCCCCGTGTCTTTCCAATCATTCATTCGAAATTGCTTTTGTGAAAGAAAAACAACTTCCGTTAGGCCCACAACAGTCTCCGTATTTTGATCAATTTTGGGGAGGAAGAGGCCCATGCTATCTACTTCGTGGGCATATACTTTAAAATTCATTCGGTATGCCCCCTTTTCGCCTCACTTAGAGTTTTGAATTAAAAAATAATGTTGATACATTGAAAAATGTTTACACCATGCATGAGCTACATACAGGTGTAGCTGTGGAAACGCAGCTATCTGTTGGCAGGGTAGCGTGCGTCGAGGCTTTGCGGGTCATCAAAAGGTCAACCGCCACGGACATATCCGTGGCTGGGTTGACCTTTTGATGACCCGCATAGCGACGAAAGCTGCATTTCCACAGCTACATACAGGTGCAGCCAAAGAACAGTGCACTTTTAACGAGGGTCCTTTACTATGATAAGATATATTGTGCATGGCAATTAATGCGAACAGACTAATTTTAAGTCAAGAGGGTAATTCATTAGCCGTTCATAATTTGTCCTCCAACAGAAAATTTTTCGACTTTTTCTCCCACTCCCACTTATTTTGGCTGTTTCCTCTCCCCAATGTGAAATTCTGAAGCTCCCCTGCCCTGTGGCGAAAAAAACTTGCCATTTCTCCTGCCCTGGAAAAAAATTCCCCTCAAAATTTTGTCAATCATTTCCCCTGCAGACACGAAGCTACCTTACCCTTTGATAAAAAAACATGCCGATTTCCCCTGCTCCGTGAAAAAAATTCCCTAAAAATTGATGTGGGGCTCAATCAAGATAGGCTAAGTAGTCATGGGTAACCCTCAAAAGGTATAAGTGCTTGCCCTGTGTCCCCATCTCTGGAAATACCATGGCTCAACTTCCCCTGTCCCCGTTTTAAAAGTAGCTTCCCCTCTCCTCGCCCTGTCCCCAGGACAATCAACCGATATTTGCCCTGTCCGACAAAAAAGCACTAAATTTGCTCCCCTGTCGCCTGAAATATGTCCCTGCGCGATATGTCAATAAACCAATCACTATATAGACAAATCCAACAATATCGACCCTCTCTATCAATTCTACTTCAGTCTACGGTAAACTAGTGAATAACCGCTCCAAAATTAGATCAATGCTGAATAAGAATTTCTTCTGAGGAGACAATGCTCTCTGTTTTCCTTATACATGGACTGATATTTAAACGTATCTAAAGCATCGATCAGGTCGGGACGACACAGAGAATACAATCAGCCTGACGAAAGACAATGTTGAAGTAAAACTTCCTGACTAATGTGCTCGAGGGTCGCCACGTCGTCGTGATATAAGTATTTTTCTCTTAGGCATATACATCAAAGAAATATTTGAATACATTAATTCTCTTAACCCGATTCAATTAATCGAAATTATTTCATCCCAAATTTACCGGCTCGAAGTACTTTCATCCTATATGTCCTGTCCTAATTTGTCTAATTAATGTATCGTATACTACATGTAGTACTCTGTGACGAGTCCCGGTATCAATGAGCACATCAGACATGCCAGGCTCCAGTATATTGTACACCGACACGGACAGTATGCGAGATGTTTTGCGAAACGACGAATGTATCAAGTGTCATAATGCTTGCGCCTCGGGCTTTCGCCTATACACCGCCAGACCATTCTCACGTGAGGAGGAATAGCTACTAAAGAGAACAAAAATTGCCTATTTTAAGGCTGAGAAAAGTGGAGGCGGTAGCAATGGCGGTAGCCGTAAACAAAGTTGCGAAACGTTTTCCCAATTTCACAAAATTTCGCACGGTTCAGATTTTGGAAAAGTGTCTTTCCTTCAACTGAATGTTAGTAAATCTGAAGCACTGTGGCTCGGTTTATGGAAAAAATAGACGCGACACCTCGGCTGATTTGAAATGGCAATCATCATCCAAAAATTATTAGGGATTTACTTTGGTTCCGACCGTTTACGCCTAAGACTTCTACTTAGCTGGGAGAAAAAATTGAAAGGCTTAAGACCGTTTTGAGACTTTGGTCAAAGAGTGAGCTCTGCATATGGCAGGCCTGTGTGTTACCGGCGTTATACGGCCTCCCACCACAGGCCGTGTAACGCCGGTAACACACAGCCCTGCCATGCAGAGCTAAGAGTAAGCTAAGTCTGTATGGACGTAAAATCACTATCATCAATCAAGCAATTTTTAAGTTTTTATGGAATAATTGGCCTGACAGAATAAAAAGACTTACATTGATTATAACTTACGAACGTGGAAGGCACAAGATTCCCGACATCTTTGCCCTCCATGATGCCATTCTGTGCTTCACGGATTCGTAGACTGTGCGATTCAACGATCGCTCGCTGGTAAGCTTTGCTATTGAGATGGCTAAGTATTTATATGGATTTGATTTTCTAATTTTTCATTTCAACTTCAGAAATTATTGCTTTTCATACTTAGACGCAATATCAAAAGGCACAAGGCAGGTTCCTGTTGCTCTAATACGCCGAATCCAAGTTATCTAGATATCCGCAATCAAATTATTTGGGGCAATATCAACATCTCGAACAATGGTACAACTATTTTATCCACTGTGGCACACTAGATTAGTTCGAATATCATCTACATTAATGACATCGTCGATGACTATGGCGAGTTTGTTTCGCCTACAAAGTGTTGTTCACGACAAATCGGATTGTGGAATGAAAAAGGCTTTTAAATCTCATTCCAAAACAATGGAAACGTATTCTGAAAGACACCCGTTTTGATCAGATACGTAGACAATATAATTTTGTGCATGTAAACAGAAAACGTTTCTCTTTCACAACGACCGAATACTTTAATATCCAAGTTTTTTATGACATTTTGTTGTCAAACGTGTCATACCAATTGGATTATTAATAATTCTTAGAAAATAATAATTATCACTTGTATATATGTTCTGGCATTAAAATCAAGACGGGAGGTTCATGACTTTAGAGGAAGGCCACAATTTCGAATGCAAGTTTGGAGGAGAGTCGACGTCACCATTTTCAAGGCAACCAGTTAATATTTGAATCACCACCACCCTGCTTCTGTTAATTCTGTCCTTACCCTATGTTAAGCATGCCCGTGAAGCCATGTCGACATGACAAACATGTCTATATAAGAATATTCGAAATAATTCTATCTGTACCATTATTTATTGGAGTTTTTTACATGTTGATTATCACGACACATCTGTAGATTTTTCAAAAATAGTCCGATCTGTAAATTATTTAGTAGGAGTTTCTTTTAATTCCACGACTTACTATTTTTGTGAAGTCTAGAGAGAACGTTTTGATAATTAGCCGCCATGGCAACGAAACACCGTCCGCTCTTCAAGCATGCGCACCATAATCTTTTGCAAGGAAACTAGCTACAAAGTGCCGAACGAGTTGCCTAACTCAGGTTCCAGTCGCGTCGCTTGATGTGGTGCCTACGGTGTTGCTCTCGTGTTGCCTCGTGTAACTTGGCATTTAGATCATGATCGCCCACTAAAAGTTTGCGCTTTCCTGTTAATTTGTCATATTTCGCCAGAATCCTTCGCACAAAATATCATAACTTGATATAGAAGTTGACAACATTCCAATCCAAATTATATGAATGACGATCACTATTTCTAAAACCAAACCTTGCGCAATGAAATTAATACAAAACCGACCTACAATATGTCCATCACCATTATTTTTAAAATATGCGTCGTTTCTTCCTAGAAAATAAATATTCTGACACAATTCAACATTATTCCAGTATATCAGAAACCACTTTCTGATACCTATTAATAATTTTATGTCTTACAAATAGTCAACCGAAGTTTGTTTTCAAGGTCATGCCAGCCTGATCCCCTGCAGTCTACTCTAAGATAAATCTATTTACATGACAAAGGCCGCAAGAGGTATATGCGCTACCTGCTGTATTATTGTAACATTGTTACAAATATATACACGGTTGGGTTAGGCTGGTAATTCAACAAAAGGTCAGCTCTTTGCTTGGTCGGCTTCTGCACCCTGCTGGGGCATGAGGCCGGGGTTGCTCGTTTTCTGTCTTAAATGATCAAATAAACGAATCTGTGCTCGGAATGCTCGCTTGTCACACAATAAATTACTGGCAAAACTTACAAACAGGGGATTTGCTAACAATATTGAGAAATTTTACATTATGAGTTTTTGTTGTTGTTATTATTATTATTATTATTATTCACTCAGATATGTGTCATGGTGACAATGAAATTAGTTTTGATAATGCATATCTCGTATTTCAGACGTAATATTTAATCATGTGAACTGTTTTGTGTCATGGGGCATAATATACGGCTCGGGCTGCTGCTGAGGCGCGCAAGAATTTGAATATGTATTTATGCAAATGACACTTCCAAGTTCCAGCGAGCCGTGCAAACAGTTGCGCCGCGTACTGCGCACAATGCAAGTTTCAGCTGAGATCGAGACTACGAACATGATGTAGTCTACTGGTATGGTCGCTGGCGCGGCGGTTTGTCAATTTTTGGGGTCACCACATGTCTGCGTGATCGATGACCTTTGATGACGCAAAAAATTGATACTTCCGCCGCCGCCACCTCGCTGACGACGTGAATGTTGAGTCAAGAACGGGTGCATGGCACGGTCGCGATCGCTCAGCTGATTGATGAAGGTACCAGAGTACTGGGGCGAGCCGTACTACGCACTTAGTAGGTAAGTAGCCGTGCATTATTGTGACAACATCGTCCGAAGATACTGTTAAATAATTTTACACTTCTGCTACATGCAAGTCCAAGTGACTTGAGCCTTTGCTAGTGATGGATTTCATACGAATAAGAGTGTTAAGGTGTTAAGGATTTTTTTTAATTTGAAGACTTTCTGAGTAATTTTATGCATTCTTATACAGTGTATAAAAGGCTATTTCAACATACACACATGTGAAGGGTTTCAGGGCGGGGTGTGTGCAAGAAATTTGTAAACTTTTAAGACATTATGGAGTAATTTCATGCATTCTTGTACAGTATGAAAAACCATTTCAGCATACAGAATAATCATTATCACAATCAATTACAACATGTTTTCGTGGGATAAAGTTTAAAAAAAAAAGTCAGAAAAATTAATTTGATATCACTCGGGCCTGTCAACTGCATTCTGTTGGCAAGGATAATAGCAAAATTTCACCAGACTGTTGTGTAGAATTATATTTAGCTCATGACTTGAACAAACATTTTGAAATACATCTTATTATAGGAACACAATTTTCTGTGATTTCAATTCACTGTACTATTAAATTTCACAATAAAATGAATCCACCAGCTGATTATTGATTTTTGGTGATGTTGAATATTATTGAAAAAGAGAGCTAAATTTCAGTGTTCATGTTTGTTAAAATCCCAAACTAACGACACTGAACGCGAACCTGTACAACTCCCTTAGTGACCCTATGTGTACAAACCACCGGCAGTCGATTGTAACACAGTACACACAATGCGATATCGGTCAACCTGAAATTTGACACTGTGATCGACCTTCTACCTTCTACCTCCATGGTTGAATATTGACATCGTCATCGACCATGGATGATTGACAGGGCGTTTCAAAAGTATGAAAAATGAGACTCAGTAACTTTTGATCGCTATAGATTTGATCAAAAACCTACCAAACCCATCAGACAAGGCCCTATTCTTCTTACGCAGAAAATCAAAGCTCTCAAGTGTCGACTTTCTCTTCCGCGTTTGAGCGAAACAACGTCGGCTCAATTTGGAAATGGTTGGCTATTCGTGGGTATTATGTACTTGTATGTTAGTCCAATGTTCGGCTATACCCGATGTGAACGTCGGAATAATTCGGGCTGTGATCAGGAAAGAAGGGTTGACCTCGAGAGTGATTCCCAGTTCGCTGATCGCGATACTATAGTACATGATATCACAACAAGTTCGCTGATCGTGGTACTATAAGGTGATAGCAACAAGTTCACCGCGTAAATTTTTTGCTAGACTACATATAGCCACATCGGCACTTCTTAAATATTATTTCCGGCTTGCAAGACCACCAAAAAAATCAAAATATTGTTATCAAAAGTAGAATTTCGGGGCTAGAGAGCGAAACAGTGCTGAAAAGTAGCCCGCCAAAATAAGGAAGAAGCCGGTCAATTTGGCCGGTATCCGGCTAAAATTGAACACGCTGACAATACATGTGTTATTTATAATCATTGTGTTTGTTGACAAATGAATTCTAGTCCGGACCTGAATGCAATTTTCAACAATGATAATATTTAGGGGTTATTACACGAAGTTTAGACGATACCGCATCGTATTCGAGTGATGTGTCCGTATTTTGACGAGTTGCGCACTTTATCATGCATACACATGCTTTGGTTATGACTGTTTTCCTACGAACACTCTAAAATTAGCGACGAAATCAACTGAAATTGACCTTGCTTCCTCCTGGCTGTACTTAAAAAAGTTGGTTGCTATAAGGAGTGATGACAACCGTATCACTTTTTGATATTATTCCGCTATTGGCCCATTCCACTTCAAAGGAGGGTTTGTGGAGCACTTTTAAAGCGAACAATTTAAATATTACGATGTCAACACCGGTTTTCACAATTTGAAGAAGATTTTTTTAGCTTAAAATGACGGTAGATGTAAAACGTAGGCTGGAATGTGTAAAATGGATGTGTTTTCATGTTTTGATACATAACCTCATCCGCCAAAATCGCCAAAATCGGGTCAAAATACTCGCCAGCGTTCAATTTCAAACTCGATCGAGTATGAACAACTGAGAATATAGAGTTAGAGCATAGAGTTAGACCGGTGCCACCTTAAACCTTCAACCTTGCGTGTTGCGAGTATTTTCAGTGCAGTTGGATATTTGTGGCTCATTTACGTAAACGATGCAATTCGCCACCCAGAAACTTAAGCTCATCAACAAGAAACTTATGGTAAAGCATTTCTATCATGATCTTATACATGTAATCTTCAGCAGTGTAGACGACATGAAAAAACTCGACTGTATGGGACCTGCAGTAAACGATGACAGGTGTCGGCAAATGATACAAATTTTCCATGTGTTTGTTTGTATGTTTTTGATACAACTGTACTTGTGCCTAAGTGCAATGCCCATGAAGTGACTGAAAACAGAATTTTGACTACAATCATAATGACGTTTCGGATTGTCAGTGTTTCTGTTAACGCAAAATCCTGCGTATTTTATGCAAATACTGGTTTTTACATGGCATGATGACAGCTTTTCAGGTCACATGCCTGGCTGTAATACATGAAATTCTAAATACTGGTTTTTACATGGCGTGATGATTTCTTTTGAGGTCACATGCCTGGCTCTAATACATGAAATTCTAAATACTGGTTTTTACATGGCGTGATGATTTCTTTTGAGGTCACATGCCTGGATGTAATACATAAAATTCTAAATACTGGTTTTACATGGCGTGATGACTGCTTTTGAGGTCACATGCCTGGCTCTAATACATGAAATTCTAAATACTGGTTTTACATGGCGTGATGACTGCTTTTGAGGTCACATGCCTGGCTCTAATACATAAAATTCTAAATACTGGTTTTTACATGGCATGATAATGGCTTTTGAGGTCACATGCCTGGCTCTAATACATGAAATTCTAAATACTATTTTTTACATGGCGTGATGACAGCTTTTGAGGTCACATGCCTGGCTCTAATACATGAAATTCTAAATACTGGTTTTTACATGGCGTGATGATTTCTTTTGAGGTCACATGCCTGGCTGTAATACATGAAATTCTAAATACTGGTTTTTACATGGCGTGATGATTTCTTTTGAGGTCACATGCCTGGCTGTAATACATGAAATTCTAAATACTGGTTTTTACATGGCGTGATGATTTCTTTTGAGGTCACATGCCTGGCTGTAATACATGAAATTCTAAATACTGGTTTTTACATGGCGTGATGATTTCTTTTGAGGTCACATGCCTGGCTCTAATACATGAAATTCTAAATACTGGTTTTTACATGGCGTGATGATTTCTTTTGAGGTCACATGCCTGGCTGTAATACATGAAATTCTAAATACTGGTTTTTACATGGCGTGATGATTTCTTTTGAGGTCACATGCCTGGCTGTAATACATGAAATTCTAAATACTGGTTTTTACATGGCGTGATGATTTCTTTTGAGGTCACATGCCTGGCTCTAATACATGAAATTCTAAATACTGGTTTTTACATGGCGTGATGATTTCTTTGGAGGACACATGCCTGGCTCTAATACATGAAATTCTAAATACTGGTTTTTACATGCGTGATGATTTCTTTTGAGGTCACATGCCTGGCTGTAATACATGAAATTCTAAATACTGGTTTTTACATGGCGTGATGATTTCTTTTGAGGTCACATGCCTGGCTCTAATACATGAAATTCTAAATACTGGTTTTTACATGGCGTGATGATGGCTTTTGATGTCACATGCCTGGCTGTAATACATGAAATTCTAAATACTGGTTTTTACATGGCGTGATGACGTTTTTGAGGTCACATGCCGCTCTAATACATGAAATTCTAAATACTGGTTTTTTACATGGCGTGATGACGGCTTTTAGGTCTGATCATATGCCTTGACTGCAATACATGAAATTCTAAATACTGGTTTTTACATGGCGTGATGACGACTTTTCAGGTCACATACCTGGCTGTGACTAGGTACAGTCACCCAGTTGTATGTGCATGACAAGCCTATGTCAACTTTGCGGAGATTGCACCCACAACGTAAATGTTCAGGCGATAAACAGCCAAGTATCAAGTAATTCTCTGATAAACAGGTCAAACAAACTCTCAGTGAAAAATCTGCCGATGAACCTGCCAGCACTTTAGCAGTGTGTCAGTGCAAGTCCTACTCCGGAAATCGCAACCAAAACAACCGAGTCGAATTCCCACATGGCTGTGCAATGCCAGCCGTTTTCCAGTATTATCAAAACAACTGAATGTGAACCATGTTCAAGTGAAACTGGTGAAACAAGTGAAAGTTTCGCTACTAGAAATGTCAAGTCATCGGGTTGTGAATCAAACAACGAATGTACAGTACGTGTTATCTCAGGGCGACGGTGAGAAAGAAATCCTAGCTGTGTTCAGCAATGTATTCGATGGCAACAATGAGCGAAAAATCAGACTCCATAATTTCTATTTGTGCAGCAAAAGCTGCTGTTCTTCAATTCCGACATACGACAAATATGGGGACAATTGTACAAGTAAATTTAAAGTTTTTCACCCGTGTTTATTGAACAGAAAATTGGGCTTTGATGAAGTTACCAGTTTATGGTGGCGAAAAAACGAGAATATACAAATCATAAATGTTAAATGTTCACAAATAAAAATACCTGAAGAGAGATTGCCTGACTGTCCAACCTTGTTACATCATACATGATGTAAAAGTGTGCAAGATTTGACCAAATATTCTTAAAATGGGTCCAGGAGAGCCATTCTGGAGACTTCAGAATAAAAAAAAAATCCGCACCATGGGAGGGGGACACCCGCGACCTCTTCACGGTCGCATTACAGACATTTCCAGCTATCAACCATAATTTTCCTGCTGTGACAAAAAATTTCTACATCCCTGAAATACCAAGCCATGTTGATGAAATTCTTCATGTTTTGGCTGAGCAATGCCACTTTTTCACTGACTTTGCTGATGGGGAATTGATACTGTCTGGCAGGAAAAGGGATACAGGACTAAATGTTAATGTGAATAATGAAATTAAATTTGCACATTCCCCACGAATCTAATGACAATAATTTTTAGGTATGAGAAAGAGAAACAAAGAAGCAGTGAAGAGACGCAGTAAGCTTAGGAGACAAAGAAAGAGAAGACTTGGAAAGTCACCAGGAAATTTGCAGTCTACTTCAACATTGGAACCACCCCAGTTTGATTCAACATCAGAACCACTCCAGTTTGATTCAACATCGGAACCACCCCAGTTTATCTCAACATCGGAACCACCCCAGTTTGATTCTTCATCAGAACCACCCCAGTTTGATTCATCAGAAGAACAATCTCAGAGTGATTCTCCTGAACTTGTAAACAAGGAAATTTGCACAAAGGACTTTAATTACATCATTGACAGAGACCCACTTCATACCAATTTTCTTAAGTGGAGAAAATTGAAGCGCCAACTTTCATATATAGAGAAAACTTGTCAGAATTGTTTCTAGGTAAGCATGCAAACACAAGTGTTTTCTAGTTATCAAATTATTGAAATTGTTCCATCATTGCATTGTGAGTGCATTATCAGGTTGTCAGTGTTTTATTATTGATATAGGTCATCTTGTCTAATTCAAACCCTCGCTGACTTACGGATGTTGTGTACGTTTATAACATTGCTGCATAAATGGATTCTCATGGGCATTGTAACATCTATAACAGTTCATCATTGGATTCAGTTTTTAGCTGATGTCACTGTGGCGTTCGTGGCTTGTCAATGTGCAACTACATTTGCGAGGCAGATGTAGGCACACATGGAAAGCAAATGACACTATTTATACAAAGTGGAAATATAGATTTTGGAAAATTCAAGTGGTGACTGTTCAACACATTTATTATTCAATCAACAAAGTTTCAATGTTTGGCTGTAAAAATCTTGATTTGCATGGTTTTAGTCAGCATGAATATAATTCTTCAAAGTCGGCAAGCTTTACAGGTTTGTCTGGCATACACAATCACCCATGGCTTATCCATGAGTGATTGTGTATGCCAGACTGCTGAACAACTATGCAGTCACACTCATAAAAAACATAAACATGTTCATTTCCCATGATATCCTGATTGAGAGAAATACTGCATAATTAAGCCCATTGACTAAGGGTAAGTCAACATGCCTCAACTAGTTTCAAATTAAACATGTCACAATGACGTTCTCATTGTCTGGTAAACTGACTTTGCTACAATGTCATTCACATAAATTTGTTCTGCAGTAGGATCCAAAAGGTCAATATGACAGCTAAGCAGTGTTTTTTTTTTCGTGTTGAGAGCCATTACTTTGGCAAAAAGAAAAATAAAGCAATAATTTGTCAGTATTTGTGAAATGCCTGATGAAATCAATAATATAGCAGCACATTATTGCTAATATCAAAAAGCACTGCGCTACCACTCATTTGTTTGACACTTGTCTCTGATCTCCATGTATTTCAAAGCACAAATTAACAAGTGGCGACTGCGTCATCTTTGGTGACTTGTCCTTGCTAAATTTGAGATTTTGATGAAATACAGTCAAATATTGAGTGAAAACACAATGCGCATGAATAGTATTACATGATATCATTATTTTTTTATCACTATTCCAGACAATGTCAGCTTACAGATCCAACCTGAGAAGTCAAGCAGGCAATAAAAAAGAGACTGCTGAACAAGTTGCAAGATCTTTTATTAGGAAAAAAATGGATCGATCTGGATGGTTTTGTGTGAAGCAAACAGACACTAAAGGTTTGTACTGGTGTATTAAGTCCCCTATATACAGGTTATCCACAGGGTCTTTGGTCTACTTGTTTCTTTCATTGTATCTTGTAATTCACATGGTGAAATCAACCGTGAAAAAGGTAATGTAATAAATTTCACAGTATAACTGACAAGTAAGTACATTATTGTATATCATTCATTGATGAAGGTGATTCTATTATAGTACGTAAAAATGATAGGGGGGTCTTATAAACAGATATAACCCAAAAATAGAAACATTGACACTCACTTAAAGCAAATTATGTAAATTATTCAAGCAAGAATTGTTCCATTTCAAACAACACCTACACAATTTTGACTGCCCTGTCAGATAGAATAGTTCAGTCACAAAAATAAAGGTGGATAACATCACTAAACTTGTCTTTATGTTGCATTTAAAATTTTAACAAAGGTGATAAGGAAAAGGGTCAAACAGTAAATTTTGTTTCAAATGTAATATTCCATTCCTACAGTACACTTGCCCGGATATAATTTATACAACAATAAATTAAATCATTCCAGAAATCAATCAAATAATTTAGGGGAGGGAGAGGGGGTTGTATCTTACACATAAGCATGGTCTTATTGGATGAGTGAGATTCACTTGTACATGTGTGGTATTTGAATATGTAAATCATGATATATTACTCTGCTGATAAGTATGACATCATGATCTACAAATCAAATACATCATTACAGATTTATGAATAGACAATATAACATAGGGTGTACAGAATGGAACTCTACCTGCAAGCACCCCACATGCAGGAAGAGGATGATTTGTGATGGCAGATGTAAACAGTGGGGAGGGTCAGTCCTTGGGGATGCTGAGGTTCTTTATGCATCTGTTTATTTTCTTCTATTTTATTTGTTAATTGTTTTATCTATTTCAACTGACAGTAGTGTTGACTTGATCAATATAGACCCTGTGAGTGCTGTATTTTTTTCCACCAAAATTTTAGTGCAACATATTTTACAAGTTTTGATGAACTTTTCTCTAATTTTCATGATAATTTTGGAGCAAATGAACTCAACATTACATTGGCAACAATCAACATTTTTTGCAAAAATGTAACAAAAATTGACTTGGTAGGTATATTTTATAAGGGTGATAAAAATTGATTTTGGCGCTCAAAGGTTAAAGGTGAGTAGCCAGTTTGTAGAGCAATTGAAAGAAATGGGGACCAGTAGATAATAAAGAAAGCAGTCATTTTGGAGTCAAAATCTGTATTTTAAATATCACTTATAAAATAAATGAAAAATATGAAATAAAATAGAATAAAATAAATAGTTTCGTGAAGAACCCAACCCCATCCCACTCCACCCCAGGAACTGACCTGTCTCATGTGATGTGTCATGTGAACTGGTTTATGCTACAAAGTGAAGGCATTAAAACATGCGCTCAGTTTGTTGTAAGTAAACTGGTTTTCATAGCAAAGTGAAGGTTTCAATGATAACACAGCTGGTGTTCTTTAGAAAACTGGTTTACATAGCAAAGTGAAGACATTAACTGGTTGACATTGTGTTAGTGTCTTTGTGTAAACTGGTTTATGCTACAAAGTGAAGGCATAAAATTTGTACATTTGTCTGCTCAGTATTGCAAATGGGTTGATATTACAAAGAAGGTTTAAGGCAGCAAGGCATAGTTTGGCTGTAGCATACTATTATTTGGTACCTCTGCCAGATGATAGGTAGATTGACCGAAATTCAACCCATGTGTATTCATTGAATCTTAAAGGATTTTTCAAGAAAATTATCACTAGGTATATTCCCTCTTATTTCGTTAAACGATTTTAGTTGAAAATGAAAATTAGAGTGTGATTCTGCAGGTATTTTACAGTGCTTAGTGCAGTAGACAGAAATGGTGGTTCGCGGGTCCCTTGAAACTGACCACAGTTAATGTGCAGAGGCTACAGAAACATGCTAGTTGGGATACCTCGAACCTGCCGGAAAAGTGTCAGCAACGATGCCGGCCCTAACATGTTTTCAGCGACAGCAAATTTCTTTTGTTCTCAATGGCAGATGTAGAAGAAGTACCAATATTCATTTTAAAAATGTTAAATTCTTATAAAGTTTCTTAAGTTAGCAGTCTTTATGAGAAACCCAATTGTCAGAAAAACAAAAATCTGACAAAAAATCACCATCCAAGATTCCTTTCTACATTTAGTCAATCATTTTAGTGTTCAAATCCCTGAGGAATGATGAAGTGTCAAGTATTCTACTTGTCAACACAGCCTATGGATGTGTAATGATCATTGCTATTGTTTACAAAAAATTCTTGTCAAGCCTTGAATTCAATTTTCAACAACAACAATGCTGACCATGTAGGCTGTGTTGATAAGCTGAACATTGAGCATTTCACCATGCTTCATGGATTTGAAATTGAAACTGTACTTTGGTACAAAGAATAAAAATACTAAAAAAAACTCACAGTTACCTACCATAACTTCTGAGATTAATTCTATGATTCTTAATTTATGAATTGATTAGACATCAGGCATATTTGTGATCTGTGAAGATGTCAATTATCAGTTATGCAGACCAGTATGAACTGTATATATCCTGCAATAGTTCTTAATTAATGTAAACTAGGTCATATGTAGTACAAAGCAACACCATGATAGTACAGTACTTTGTTACAGTAGAGCACTCTGGAAATACTCTTTGCTATTTTTATTTCATTGTAGGAAGAGGTGTCTTTGCTGTTATATCGATTAAAGCTGGAGAGTTTTTAATGGAATATTCAGGTGAACTAATATCGGGAGAAGATGGGAACGAAAGGGAAGAGAACACGTTCAGTGTATATCGATATTTTTTTAAGTTCAAGAATAAGGATTTCTGGTATGTACATGAACAATCTAATTTATAGTAATTATAAGTTGTATTTATTGTGTCAAAAAATTTGTATTGAAGTAGCTAAGTTCTGAGTCATTGCCTTTACTAAATTTCAGGTTGTGTTGCTTAAGAAAAAAAATATTGTGAGCATTTTGAAGCTGACTTCCCTTACACAGGAGTGATAGTCATGCATAGGGTATGATTTATCATGGTAAATATTGTTCATTGTTATTTTCAGTCCAAAATATCAACTTGTAGTGTATGCATTCCGAACTACCAAATATCAAGGGAAAATGAGTAAATGTATCAGTCACAAAAACTCTACTAGGTGATTTGTTTGGAGAAGTTTGGAAAAATTGCTCTTTTTGGCATGGAGGTTGCATACAGTGATCCAAGAGTGGGTATAATTAAGTTTCAGAAGTCAAATATGAGCCTTACAAATAGTTTCACCACATGAAACTGACAACCTGCGGAACATACATGATGACAACATATCTCTCGAGATATGATAATTTTCTTGTATTGACTGCCTCCCTACACTATACACTGACTGAGACAATATTGGTTCCATCAAAAGAGTGACATAATTTTTGAATTTTTTAGTCATAATTGACCATTATATAGAAGCTTCTGGAATAGGTAAGCACCCATCTATATGTGTGTATGTACATGTATGTATGTACATACCGGGTATATGTATGTATGTATGTATGTATGTATGTATGTATGTATGTATGTATGTATGTGTGTGTGTGTATTTATTTATTATGTATGTATGTATGTCAGTGTGTGAGGATGTCTGCTCAATTTAATATTTTGAGGACCAAAATACCTATGGACTTGATATTTGAAGTGTATATGCATGATGGGTAAATGGCTGGATTTTTTTCTTTTTATGTATGTGTATGCCTCAAAAATATTTAAAATAGATCAAGAAGGGGGATGCCATATTTGGTAAAAAAGTCTTCTCCATACCCCGCAATCAGATGCAATAGATGAAACTGTATTTCTTAGACAATTTTTGTCATTTTTTGTTGCAAAAATCTTAAAAAGTCTTCAAAACCATTCTTCAAACAGCTTTGATATTTGACATTTGCACAGGGGTGACCTCAGTGAGAATGCTAAAATTGTGCTGAAGTAGGCAAATATGAGGTAATTTATGTAATTTTGGGGCAAAATGTTTTGTTTTGTGAAAGTTATACAATGCAAGATCCGAGGTACATGAATATTCCACATTGAATAAGGGTCATTAGCATAGAATTTTAATACCGAAACAATGCTCATTAGTGTAATCTGCATATTTGAATATCATTATACCTCGCATCTTGCACTAATAGGTGAAAGTTGTAGCCAGACAGCTTTCATATTTTGGTATATAGGTCACTAGGGATGACAGAATAACACATAGCTTGTGAGCATAAAAATCTCATTTCAGGTGACAGAAATGAGATTTTTATGCTCCCAAGCTATGTGTATATATAATGGCCGGGAGGATATTCGTATTGGTTGAAAAGGTCTGTGTGTAGTCAATTTGGTCGCACTTTTTTCTGTCTGTCTGTCTAACAGTAGTAAAGGCCTGAAAACTTGAGCAGTTACCTCAGTGATGTGTAGATGGGATGTGCACTATAGATGTGAGATTGTTCAAATGAAGTTTTCAGTCATTGTGATTATCTCTACAACAATGTAAACTTTCAAGTGAAACGTTTACATTGCTATATATTCTATTTAGAGCCTCTCTGTATGACAGTAAGATCTCAGGTAGAATAAACATTATTGTGAAAAAATTATGGTGGGAGGAACGCTGGCTGTTCTATCTAAGAGTACCCATTTTGTTGCCATACTGATAGATAGATGGCATAGTGTGTCCTCACGTTTATTAATTTAACACCATCTAAAATTTAAAACCAACTAAAATTTAACACCAACAAACTAATATCTTATCTAAGACAAATACGTCAAATGCTTTTAAATTTTTATCAGAAACAAAAAGTGCTTACTGTCAACATGGCATGTACTTCCACTTAAGTTTGTTGCAATGAGGAACCAATCAGACATTGATATTTCTCAATGATATGTTCAACATATAAAAGCAGTGTAGGTGTTGTTTAATAGTTTCATCCTCATCAATTTATTTGGTGTATGTGTTGCATGTGTCTTTCTCTTCTAAGCTCATATTTCGTATGTATATAAATACCAAAAAGAGCTTATTTGGTGAGTCGGTGGCGTCTGTATGTCTGTCTGTATGTATGTGGGTGTGTATGTGCAGATGAATGTCCATCACACGCAAAAGCTCCAATACCACCTAAGCTACCATATCAGTATTTGGTGTACAGGTAGACGCAGAGGTTGAGATATGCGTTGTTCAAATGAACACGTCAGCGTCAAAAATGTGCAAATGAGGTAAGAAAAAGGGAAATTCTGCAAATATGCATCCATATCACTAGCGCAAATAAGATTGCGTGCTGTAACTACAACATACATGTGGCCTAGTGATTTATATTGCCGATAGATTTCGCGAAATGTTGCAGATCATCTTTTTACAAGCTTAGAAGCTGTTTGCAAAAAATGTGGTGAAATTTCAATATTTGTGTTTTTAGGACAATTTTTGCCTTTTTTTGATCAAAACATCTATTTCTCTGTAGCAGTATGTCCAACTTTCGTCATTCTTGTTTTTCTGGTTTAAATACTTCTTGTTGTTTTTCTGGTTGTACTGTGCAGAAATCATTGTCATAACATCAACATAGAATTTTCCTGCACTGAACAGATAGAAACAACATTTATTGTTGATTTTTGGTACGCATACTGGTATGTATACCAATTCTGATCAAATGTGAGCGACACCATATAATTGCGGTATTTTTTTTGAAGTAAGCTTTCCTTCAAATTACCCGAAAGTGTCAGCTTAAATTTTGCTGCAGTAATTTTCACTACTGACCAACAAAGTTAAAAGCTTGTGTTCAAAATGGACTACTGCTTAAGAATTTAAACTTCAAAAGCACTTAAGGGGGCGCTGCACCCAACACAGCATATTTTGCTCAAAAATCACTTTCCGCAAATATTCATTCAATTTTAATTAATTTGCTAACCCAAGATTAACATATTGGTAGGGTTCACCCTTTAGCTTGTCAAGCAGTTGTAAGTTACATGATACGGAAGTGTCAATTTATGCAAATGTATGCAAATCTCCTGATTTCCTGGCTTCTTTTCTCCCAATTTCAAAAATTCCAAAGAATTTAACTCCACTCTGGCTGGATCAATTTTCTGAAATTTTACATTATGTTCTTTAAAGGCTACATAACAAAATGACTATTTTGTTTGGCAACAAAGATCTTACGTTTTCAATAAGAGGCATTTTAATTTTGCTAATCATGATTTTAATCACTTGTTTTAGTGTCAGTCTTTCAACCCTTGCCATTTTAGAATGAGGATAATTAATGCAAAACAAAAAGTCATTTTTTTTACACATATACTCTTCTTTCTAATGAAATATTACATTTCAGAAAATAGTGTCAAGTTTTTTACTTAAATTAATTTTTATCATTAATACCAAAATTGAGGTTTTTTACACCAAATATACACCCACTTCATCCTTCGAGTAAACTACTGCTACCATACTAAACTTTAGAGTCTCTGCTTTTTGAAAATATATAGTATGAGGGGGTTTCTTTGTCATCTTTGATGAGAAATATTGCTTTGAAAAAAACTGTGTTGACAACATCCAGCTCCACCTTAAAGGTATACGGTCACCTGTTCCAATTTTGCAACAGTTACCATGGAAAGAGAAAATCTAACCAATGACAGAGTTAAGCAGGTGGCTGCTTTTTAAAATCAGCGCCCTTACATGGGCATTTTGAATACCAAGGAATGCCCCCTTGACCATATATAGGCATATTTAGATTACAGGTGACTGTATACTTTTAACCTTGCTAACATTGTTGCACTTTTATTTGTTAAATGGAGCAACACATTGCCCTTAGAAGTAAAAAAGGTTACAAATGCTAGTCAAATTCAATAATATAGTTACCATGCAAGTACAACTAGGTAAGGAGGGAAACAGCCGCCTCCTTCTGGGTGTATATTGCATATCCCAAATTTGGGATGTGTGAAATCTCCTAATTTAGAAAAAGTATTTATTATGATAGTCAAATGTGTTGAAACTGTAACACAAGGAAATATGCTAATATTGAAATTGAGTCAAATGTGTTGAAACTGTAACACAAGGAAATACGCTAATATTGAAATTGAGTCACATTTTAGATGTCAGTCTTGACAGTCTCTTTGCAGATGGTGAGATATGCCACCAGCTGGTACATGGATGTGTATGTATACTACACGTATGACATCATTGTTTTCTTATTTACAGCATTGATGCAACTCAGGAACCAGGTTCACATGAGAGGATGTTGGGTCGACTTGTTAATCATGGTAGAAAGAATGAAGTGAATGCTAAGATGAAAGTGATTGTGAATGATCATAAACAGCCAACATTATGCCTGTTTTCAACAAAACTCATCAAACCTGGACAAGAGGTTCTTTATGATTATGGAATCAATAATCTACCATGGGAAAATCCTAAGGTAATATTTATTCCCCCTCCCACAAGTCACATATGACCCCTTAGCCTGTAAATACTATCAAGGCTGTCTGAAATGAGCATGTTTATGATATGATATTAATTATCTAATGATTTGTGTACCCTACTTACTGCAGTAGTTGCTGCTCTGTTTAATTTTTTTTTCTATAGTGTACTTGTCATATTTCAATGGTCTATGTAATCCCTGGCATCTGAAGACAACAAGTAATACATGTAGTCTGGTTGCAGCTACATGTACCATGGTGTTTTCCTCATTCGCTGTCAGACATACAGTCTAGTACCCCGGACCAGATCACGCTAAACCAGTAAAGAAAGCTATTTGCATGTCACAGGGCTTGCTTACGCTGCATCATCATGTGATCATGATTTTGATGTCATAGAAGTCAATTACTTCACTCGATTCTAAACTGATTGGCCGTTGCAATGACTTGAGTGTTACATGCCCAAAATGGAAAGACCAAATATTTATGAGCAACAAAAGATGGGAATATTAACGACCAGATATAAGAGTATTATACACATACCAGTAGTATTTCTTATTTAACTTCAAAACAGTGATTTTGTTCTTTACTTGGTAGCTATCTGCTGTAGCTGGAACTCATACCAAAAGAGCCAAATCCTCAAATGATGTAACATTGCAGAATATAAAGAAACAATCACCTGATGAAGGACCTGATTGGCAAACACACTTTCCAAGTTCAGAGATCAAGTCCAATGATGTTACAATGGACAATATTGAGTTGCCATCACCTGATGAACAACCTGATTGCAAAATACACTTGCCAAGTTCAGAGGTCAAGTCCAATGATGTTACAATGGAGAATATTGAGTTGCAATCAGCTGATGAAGGACCTGATTGCAAAACACACTTGCCAAGTTCAGAGGTCAAATCCAATGATGTTTCAATGGACAATATTGAGTTGCCATCACCTGGTGAAGGACCTGATTGCAAAACAAACCTGCCAAGTTCAGAGGTCAAGTCCAATGATGTTACAATGGACAATATTGAGTTGCAATCACCTGATGAAGGACCTGATTGCAAAACAAACCTGCCAAGTTCAGAGGTCAAGTCCAATGATGTTACAATGGACAATATTGAGTTGCCATCACCTGATGAAGGACCTGATTGCAAAACACACTTGCCAAGTTCAGAGGTCAAGTCCAATGATGTTTCAATGGACAATATTGAGTTGCCATCACCTGGTGAAGGACCTGATTGCAAAACAAACCTGCCAAGTTCAGAGGTCAAGTCCAATGATGTTACAATGGACAATATTGAGTTGCCATCACCTGGTGAAGGACCTGATTGCAAAACAAACCTGTCAAGTTCAGAGGTCAAGTCTAATGATGTTTCAGTGGACAATATTGAGTTGCCATCACCTGATGAAGGACCTGATTGCAAAACAAACCTGCCAAGTTCAGAGGTCAAGTCTAATGATGTTTCAGTGGACAATATTGAGTTGCCATCACCTGATGAAGGACCTGATTGCAAAACACACTTGCCAAGTTCAGAGGTCAAATCCAATGATGTTTCAGTGGACAATATTGAGTTGCCATCACCTGGTGAAGGACCTGATTGCAAAACAAACCTGCCAAGTTCAGAGGTCAAATCCAATGATGTTACAATGGACAATATTGAGTTGCCATCACCTGGTGAAGGACCTGATTGCAAAACAAACCTGCCAAGTTCAGAGGTCAAGTCCAATGATGTTACAATGGACAATATTGAGTTGCCATCACCTGATGAAGGACCTGATTGCAAAACAAACCTGCCAAGTTCAGAGGTCAAGTCCAATGATGTTACAATGGACAATATTGAGTTGCCATCACCTGATGAAGGACCTGATTGCAAAACACACTTTCCAAGTTCAGAGGTCAAGTCTAATGATGTTACAATGGACAATATTGAGTTGCCATCACCTGGGAAAGGACCAAAGTGCCAAAATCAACCGGTAAGGTCACAAGTTAATGAGAAGCCAGCTATTTTTTATATCAGATTTGTGTACATCATTTACAGGTATATGAAAATTTGAAATTACTGTTGGTTCTATTGAGCAACTTATGAATCAAACCACTTGTCAGAGAATTCATCTGTTAAAGCTACAGTGTCTCAATGTAATTGTTTATTGGCGTGGAGACTAAGTCCAAAGTAACGGTCCTTTGAGCTGTAAATCCTTGGCAACAATCAACACATTTACCGGTACACTCGTTCAGTTTGCTGGGGAGTCTGTTTATTTATGTACCATTTCAGTGGCACAGAAGAAGAAACACAAACAAACATGTACGACTCTCTAGCTTGACTTCACTGTGTGAGGCATCGTTGTTACCGGCTAAATTGTACACGTTTGGAAGTGCTTGCTTGTTTCTGTAGGTTCACTCGAAGTAAGATTTTCAGGTTTTTGATCGTAATGAGATGAGATCGAATGTAAGGAATTACATGTACCGGTATATGTCCAAATTTAGCGCGAATGATGGCTGAATTTCAGGCTAAGTTGATTTTTAGTCCCAACGGACGAAGTCCGGGGTGACTTATAGATTGGGTCATGTTCGTCTGTCCGTCCGTCCGTTCACGCAGATATCTCAGACATGCCCTGGTCAATTTCTTTCAAACTTTGCACAATGATAGTACCCTACCCCATACAGATGCATGTCGATTTGTTTCACAATGCGATCAAATTTGGCCGTGTTAGAGGACTTTTTAGTTTACACCTCCATAGACTCCCATGTGTAAGGCAGTTCTCCATAGACCCCTATGTACAAGGCAGTTCTCCATAGACTCCAATGTATAAGTCAGTTCTCCATAGACTGTGACCCACGTATAAGGCAAGAAAAATAAAATTTAGTTTCTCATCGTATTCATATTGCAAAAAGGATGCAGTGACACAGTTTTTAGCCACGGATGAAGTCCAGGGGGCTTATAGATTGGGTCATGTCCGTCCGTCTGTCCGTCCGTGAGTCAATCCGTTCACGCAGATATCTCAGACATGCCATGGTCAATTTCTTTCAAACTTTGCACAAGGATAGTACCCTACCCCGTACAGATGCACATCGATTGGTTTTGTGATACGATCCAAGATGGCCGCCAGACGGCCATTTTGTTACGATTTTTTTTGTGTTTTCAGCCATAACTGAGGCATGTCTCAACTGATTTCTTTCAAATTTGGTACAAGGGCATTGATCTATGTCATACATATGCATATTGATTTTTGTTGTAATATGATCCAAGATGGCCACCAGGCAGCCGTTTTGTTACAATTTTTTTGTGTTTTTTAAGCCATAACTAAGGCATATCTGCAGTTCATATGGTGATTTTGTAGAGAGACATGGCCATCTCTCTTACAAACTATTAAATCAAGGTTACACCAGAGCAAGACTTGTCACTACATTCAAACGCTTTTTTGGCAGGTATCGCAAGCTGGTAGATAAATACAATATCTCTCTTCGACAAATGATCACTGATGGCATCGGTGACATGGGGCCTTAGTTAGTGACCACTACCTATCTGACTTATAGATTGATATATGGCGGGTGCCACATGTGGGGCAGGATGCGCTTACTATTTTCGAAACACCTGACATCACTTCTTGGTCTTCTGGCCAGAGGTCCATATATCTTTCTTTCATGAATGTGACTTTGTTTGTGTACCGTCTATTTACTGTCTGTTCTGTGCTGTTTTGTGTCTATGTTTACAACTATTGTCTTCCGAATTCCGACCTACTGTCATTGGATTATGGATTGGTATGATTGCGATTATTTTTCTTTCAATTGGGTACAAGGGCACAGATCTTTGTCATAGCAGCCATTTCAGTACGATTTTTTTGTGTGTTTTGAGCCATAACTCAGACATGTCTCAACAGATTTCTTTCAAAATTGGTACAAGGACATACAGATATAGTCATACATGAGAATGTTGATTTTCGTTGTGATAGATCCAATATATGGCTACCAGTTGGCCATTTTGTTTTCCATAATACAATGCAAGATGGCCACCTGACTGGCATTTCACTGCCAGTTTCCCATTTTGTTCCACAATACAATCAAAGATGGGCACCTGATGGGCATTTTGCCTCCTGTATTTTATGGCTAAAGCTAGTAAATGTTTTGACTAATGTCAACTTGGCACATGGACAACACACTGGATCTTTTATTTGCACATAAAATATTTCAACAATATGATCCAATATGGCTGCCAGATGACTTTGATTCATTTTGTTAATGGTGTTTCAGTCCCAGTGGACAAAGTCTTGGGACTTGTTTTTTTAGAGTGAATGTCCAAAGTACTACATCAAACTTTATGAAATATGGTACTGGTGATAATCTGTCAGTGTTAGGATAGGATGCAAAAATGTTTGGCAGCATCCTGTTGATCAAGTACTAATTGATTCATTTTAATGACCTTTTGTAATTAGTATGGTGGCTTATATTGGTTTTATGTTTTCACCACCATGGAACTCATTTTTGGCCCATTAATTAAGCCCCATCTGTATCGCAGTATTTTTAATCACAGACCTAATTAATGAAGAGGACTCTTTCCTCTCAAAGGACTTGTAATTAAAGTATAAGTGGGGACTGTGTCATTGTCAATGACTTGTTAGGAAAAGTCTGAGACACTATAGCTTTAATGTAGCAAAGTGGACCCAGGCTTTGTCATTGACCTCTGAATTGTTAATAGAGGTTTTCTTTTACTTAATGTTTAAAGTAAATTGAAACTGAAAAAAAACTGCAATGCCTTATGTTTTAATTTAATGAATTGATTAAATTTAACAAAGATGACAAATGAAAATCAAATTGTGAGTGATATGACATGCTGTCTGTTGATCATATGTTGTTTGCTGAAGCCTCCAGAAAAATTATTTTATTGAATATTTTCAATTCAATTAATTACTCTCAGTAATTGACATTTACAATGAGCTGAAATACAAATTATAAAACCTTGTGGCTTAAAACCACAGGCCCCCATTTTTTTCACCAAATCAGTTTCAAAAGTCTCAATGCTTTTAAAAAAATGTCAAAATTCGTTTGCTCAATCAGATTCAAAGTCAGTAAAACAGCAATAATGCAGAACCTGCAGGCAACATCTCCTAGCACAATTCTACACAATAAAAAATGAATCTTTTAGGATATGATCTTAACGCCATACAGATATTAAAGTTGTATGACATTTCTATTTTTCAGGATAGTCGATGGGCAGAAGCATTTACCAAATTGAATGAAGGTGATGGTCAAAGACAGATAAATGGTTTGCTATTTAGTAAACAGTGCAAAATAGCCACTGGAAGCAATGGAGCACAGGTATTCGTTGGAAAAATAAGTGATCAGTATGTTGCTGTCAAGAGAATAAACACTGATTTTGTGCAATCAGAATTGGAATTCTTTGATGCAGTTAAAGACTTGCAGATGTCTCATGTTCTAAAGTACATTTGCTACAGACAAGATGATGACTTCACATATTTTGCAAGTCAGTTATGTGAATATAATCTCAAAGAGCTAATTGAAGATAAGTCGTGTCCATTTCGTGACAGACTGGTACCAACTTTCTATAGACGTGTCGAGTTGTGCATACAATTTTTGACAGGGTTGAAGGAACTACATAGTGCTGATATTCTGCATAGAGATATCAAGCCAGAAAATGTGTTAATAGGTAAGATCATTGGATCTTTCTTCATAGTATTTTCAACCAGTTACAGTGCAGGTCAATTTACCTTGGATTTTCAGTGTTTCACACAGACAGATTTCTTGACTATGAGAAATGTGTTTGTGTATTCGCAACATCATATCAAAGGGTTGGCGTTGGCTGCCGCTTGTTGTTAACTACATGCACTTTTTTACCACATATTGACAAGATTGCATTTGACAATGTCAAAGTGTATCACCTGTACCAAACAATTAGTAAAATTAACTGACTTGTGCAAATCTTTCTGTTGGGTAATATCCATATGGGATGGCGCCCAATAATCGTCAATGCACTGGCTGTAGTTTTACGAGATGTTATATGTTACAAGAAAAGTAGGTAGGCAATTCACTTAATACTTATACACGTAGTTTTGAAATTGAGCCCATCTAACACTGGTCGGAATTTAATTTGATGGGTTTGAGTGCATGTTCACAAAATATTGATACATCTACATTTAATCCTTGGAAACATTTCGCTGATAAGCAAACATGCAGTGGTGAAGGGAATGTACGAAACTTCTCTCGCAGTCAAGAAATATCTGAGGTATGTAAGGGTAGCTCAAACCCCCAACTGGGACTGTTTACTGGAACTCTGAGTTGGCTCAAAGTGCATTCTTGGACTGGTCCCAGTTGGCTTCTAGGACTGGTCCAAGTTGGCTCCCAGAACCAGTCCCAGATGCCTTCAAAATTCATTCTGGGACTGGTCCCACTTAGCCTCCAGGACCGGTCCCAGTCCGGGGATGGGAGGGAGGGGTTGGGGAGAGTACTTGCTGGAGCCCATTTTAGACCTAAAATCTTGTTATTTTAGGACCCCATTTTATACCTTATGACCTTCGACCAAGGTCAAAAGTCATAGTGTCAAAATTTGCAAAAATGTGATCAGGTAAAAAGCAAGCAATTTGCATGACCGAGTTATTGGCAGAGCCTACCACTGTACTGCATTTATGGCTATGTTGTTGCTGGCCAAGCCATGATTTCCGAAAAACGTTTTTGGATATATACTAAAAAGATTTGAGGGAAAGAAACTATCTTTCACCCTCACAAAATTTTTGTCCACCTTCTGAAATTATCAGTTATCTGCAGTTACAGTCTGACTGGTGATTTTTAAAATTCCAAACTACAAGAAGCCTCGCGGTTCGTCCATAAGGCACTGCTAGTTTTCCCATAGTCGACCTGTTATGATAGTAGTAGTAGAGCCACTTTGTTTCGATATTTTCTATTGGTAAAATTCTTCCATATATGCAGTTCTGACCAATTAGTGACAGTGTTTTAAAAAAGTTTATATTAGACCTAAAGCCGGGGGTCTCTTTAATGGCTCCCCTGCCACACAAAAGGTATCGATGCTTATCGAGTGCAGCTCAAAACCCTGCTAGGCAGACGGGAACTGACATTTGGATTTTGTTCTTGTGTGGCACTCAAATATCGACCCCATTTTAGACCCTGGTTAACTGTGAATTGATACCCCCATTTTAGACCAAGTGGCCGAAATACCCACCCCATTGGGCGGCACGTATACATATTGACAAGTAATGGAAGTAAGTGAGTTTCCGTATTATGTTTGTATGCCTTGATGAGTTGCTAGTCTTGCAAAGTTATTTTCATGTTCCTTTTTCATCAGTACATGGTCTTTCTATCAATAAGATTTCTACACCCACCATAGCAGGACGTACTATCGCTAAGATTGTGTACGTCACAGTTAGGCTAAAGTAATAAAATTCTTAGTTTTGTGCCCACTGACATATTTAAAAACATGAGCGGAAAGGCAGTACTAAAACACATACAAAAAAATTAAAACACACAGGTTATATTTGCATGATTATTTCCATATAACAGCATAAGTGTTTATACAAAAATCATCAAAAACTTCCTCTACTCGTGGTCGTCATAAGTTATACTACAAGATTTGAAATTTTGTAAATGAAGAGTTGTAGGCAGAAAATCTACATGGTAAAATCTTATTCAAACCATATACAGCAGAACCTACCGGTATGTATGTGTACACAGATGCAAAACAAATAATTAAATAACTTTGGCCTAAATTGGGATTTATTAAATGCTGCGTATACCTACAATTATGGTAGATTGAAAAGATAAAAACATTAACATATTGTTAGTACGAAGTACCAATAACTGTTTTTTTTTTCATAGTGGTACCTGTTCACACATTGGGCATATGTCCCTCAAGTGGACTGGGACTGATCCTGGAGGCCAACTAGGATCAGTCCTTGAAGCCAGTCTTAACTTGTACCGGTCCCAGGGTGTTTTTTGAAGCCAACTGGGAGTCCCAGTTAGCAGTCCAGTTGGGGGTTTGAGCTACCCTTAAATACGTGAATATCTGTCTGTGTTGAACACTGGAAATCCAAGGTAAATTGACCTGCAGTGCATATTTTTTAGGAAATATTTTACAAGAAGGTCTGAGTGCTGCAATTACCATAAGGGGATGGTGTGAGCAGTGGAGAATGGATACCCCAGCCCCACTAAGTTAAAGGCCAGATATTGACATTGTCATTTAGTAACAGGGATATAGATAAGAGCTTGATAGTCAGCAAGAACAACAGGCTACATATACTTTGCTGTTTTTGACTTGCTTCTTTTAAATGTTAATGCTTAAATTTCTATTTGAAATATCCTTCTGAGCTCAGTATACACTAATCACACTTTCCAAAGATGGAGACAAATCTGACAGGTTGAACTGGTAGTTTTAATGTGAGCCTGCTTTAGTGATGGTAATTGTCTCATATATGAATTTGTAGGTCAAGATGGAACACTTATGTTAGCAGACTTTGGGGTCAGTCGGCAGACATATGGAAGAGCCACCATAGTTACAAATGCTCCTGTAGGATCATTGTGCTGGATAGCCAAAGAATGTATGGAAAACACTGGCTGTATAAAGTACAGAAAATCTTCTGACATACAGGTACACATTTCTTGGTCACTTTCTCTGTAGACTTATAATTTCTAGTTGAGTGCCATACAACTATATTTAAGGTACACAGTAAAGTATTTCAAGTTGTTTTAAGGTAACTATAGATACTGGGTGTTCAGCCAATCAGTGATTTTTACTAGGTGGCTACACAAAAACAATTGAGCCTTCAAACATTCTCTTTAACTTTGTATGCCTATTTTCAATATAAATGGAATATGCAAATTTAAGGTTACCATGTCTGTATACCTTCCATGATGTATACATTGTCATGGGAAACAGTATGTGCAAGTATATTTTAAAAGATAAGTTTTCCAGCAGGATACTTACTGTTATCATATGCATAGACCTGTTATCCCATGATTATGAAATAATACTACAGGAATATGGCGTCAATGAATCCATATTCCTCAATGTGAGCGATACGGGGGCCGGAACTACTTTCATTCAAGTTGTCACCAGTCACAAATCAGCTGTTCAATCAAGTTTTATACATCCAGAAATCAAAAGTGAAAGGGTTATGAAGCATAAGGAAATACGGGGTAGTAATAAACCATATATGTAACATATGAACTACTTAAGTTACTGCATTTTTTTATCAAATGTTACAGCAGAAAAAAATTTGTCTGCTGTCACTTTTAATGATCTGTTTGCCACAACAAATGTCTGCAGAAGAACGTCACGTAATTGATGCTGATAAATAAATAAATAAATTTGTTTTTAATCAGTGAGGGGTGGTTTGGGGGGGGGGGGGGCACATAGACTGGATGCCGGGTTAAATGTCTCGATCAGTGTCACAGGAATGTTGAGCTGTACAGCTTGTCAACAACTTGAACGGTCCCAGGAAGCGAACCCCTGGCATTTGTTGTTTATGATAGCAGGGATAGTTCTCAAGACGCAAATGCAAGCCAATTCTCTCAGTGTAACAACAACTCTCAAGATTTTCTGTGACTCAAGATTTTCTATGAATAAGAATTCCAACTTTAAATATTATCTGTTTCAGTTCAAATATTTGCTTGCATCCATGCCAATGTTATTTTTCTTTGGTTGAGGTTCTACAAACCATTGCCGGCCATCAGAACACTGCGGTTTACTTGCTAGCTGTTTTTTCTGAATTCCAAATCCAGAGATAAAATAGTCAGAGAGGTATATTGTTAAAGTGTAAAATAGTTTATTCGTGAAACATATTAAAATGCAATGCTATCAATTTTGAGATGAAAAAATGACGAATGCAAAAATGTCTTTTATGGCAACCAATAAGTCACGGCCAATCAGTCACGGCAATACGTGGACCCAGCTGAGCACCGGGCTGTGCATGTTTTGTCACTCATCGCAGAAATGTTTTTTCAGTGATATGTTACTCACGTGTTACAATTCCAATAAAGTAAGTAATCGGAGTTCAAAATAACACCTCTGATGTACGTACCCTGTCCATTCACTCCTAAAGGTAGACTGTAGTATAATCGGTATAGTAAGCTAAGCGCTACTTATCGCATGGGGTCTTGCACTCACCTGACATGGCAGTGCTCATGACCCAGACCGTATCACATATTATGCACGAACAACTTCAAAATAGTCCTTCCATTTTTTAGTGGGAATATTTTCAATTTCTATCTATTTTCCTTTAAAATAAACCTGTGTCTGTGCATATGATATATATATATATATATATATATATATATATATATATATATATATAATGCCCCGCATTGCTCACTGGTGTGGCTGCATCAAGGACTCATGATTCCCCGTGTATCCCTAGGGATAAGGCCACTACGGCCACTATGAGGAACCACTTGTCTGCGATGTAGCCACACTCTTTCAGAATACGGGGCATTATATGTATAAATATCCAGCTTTGAACATCCTGTAACTTTAAAAAGAATATTTTCACAAGACATTAACTGAATTTTGTTAAGACTGTTCAGTGAAATGCAATCATCTAATATGTCAATGCAATAGGCTGTTCACATACATTTGTTCATTGACTAATTAATTTTCTAGCTAAACATAAAGACAGGCAAGCAGTATATACCACTTGTACACAAGTATTAAGGTAGACAAAGAATATGAAATGAATTAGATCTTGAAAATTTATTCCGGTTTTGCAGTGCAGTTTTTGTATGTTTATTTTTTAGGTTGCTGGTTGGTTGTTATATTATATTCTATCCGATGGGCACATTCCACATGAGGAATCTGTTCCCTACTTCGTCAGTCCAATGGGTGCAATTGAAAATATCAGAAAAGATCACTATTCTGTCGTGCTACCCGAGGGAAGTGAATACCTAGGAAAACTATCAAAGATATGATTAGAGGGGAAGGAGACAAGAGACCACTTGTTGTTGATTGTCTGCAATATTTCCAAGACTATTTAGCAGGTTCTTAACTCTTTCTTGTTTCAGTGTCTAGTATGAGAACTTTTCTGTGTCGGTTCATTTGCGAGGTTTATTGGTACATGATACATGTATCTCAAAAAACGGTACCAAAATTATTTATTCCTTGTCTTCATTTACCTCAATGATTTGTACAAAAAGCTTGTTAAAATGGTTGCAAATGTGAGTCTAGAGGTTCTGAAAATTTGTGATATACCGGTAGCAAGAGCAAAAACCCACAGAAAACATTGATATATATTTTGCAAGTGTATTGGTAGTTGTGAGTTTTTACACATGGAATGGATTATGATTCTTTTAGTTGCACATAAGAATTTATGAAAGACAAATTTTTTATGTAACTATTTACTCTTTACTTAAACTCTTATCTCAATGCACAAGGCAAATGTTTTGCTATCTTGAGGCAGATAGGATTTTGTGCAAAATGGGAATTTTTTTTTTTTCTAATGGGAGGGCAAGTTTGAAGGAAAAGGTGAAGAGGACAAACTAAGAATTATTAAAGGCACCTAAGCAGAGTTGCTTTACATAATTTTTTCCCTTTCAATATTGCAGTATCTGTGTTGTGTAGTAAATTTT
The DNA here is from genome assembly GCF_041260155.1 of Ptychodera flava. NCBI lineage: Eukaryota > Metazoa > Hemichordata > Enteropneusta > Ptychoderidae > Ptychodera > Ptychodera flava. The sequence continues at coordinate 19,240,837 of NC_091934.1, forward strand.
GTTCCGTTTTTTTGTATTACTTTTCAGGTTGTACAATGACAAGCTGTTTAAATGTTATTGGTGTGCTACCTGAAGTAAGTTTGATGTTTTCTTGTTTTTATTTTATTTTACTTTATTCAGTGTTTCCTCTGGCTAAATTTACCTGTTAGCCATTCTGGCTAATTGAGACCAAAATTGATTAGCCAGAATTAGCCATTCTAATTTACATGTTTTCAAATTTACAATTTACATATATTTGGCATTTGTGATTTTGGCCAACTGACAGTTGATTATTTAGTGACATTCACAAATAATATATTCATGTGTTAGGTGGGGCCTATCAGCTGCTACAGTATTATAAGAAAGCTGGCAATACAAATAAAACTCCTTAATGGGATATATTGCTTTCTGTATTAACATGAGCACCAAACTTGTTCCTTAATTGGAATATCTGATCGCCTACCGGATGTGAACATGTTGTCCTGTAAGACAGCCTGACACATCTTACAGAATAAAAGTCTAAAACTTATTCTTTTCACTGTCAAATACTAGTGCATGGAAATTCAACAAACTGTTCCTGATTCTAGCTATTTCCTCGTTTTTTCATAACTGGTCTTACCCTGCAAATTTGCAGACAAGCTTTGCAATTTCTCTTTTTCGCTGACTTGAAGTTAAAGTTGTTCTCAGACATGAAATGACATGACACAGCAATACTAGCTTGGGAATGCGGGCTGCTCTGTTGAGCTGCCTCTGACATTGAGATCTTGTTTCATTCTGTTCACCACCCTGATAGACTGTAAAGCCCAGTCGTGTGCAGGCGCTTCGTACCTCCGCCCCAAAACACGACTGTGAGCAGTCTGTACATTTAGCCGGGCTCCAACAATTTTTTGTTGGAGCCAATCACATTGCATTATTCAGACATTTGACTGTCTACTGTTTGTACAAGCCGACATGACAGCTCCAACTTGTGTGATTAATATTAGCATACAAGTAAACAGTGGCGTAGAAGTTATGCTGCCCCAAATTTGCCAATTTACGGTACATGCCAACATCAACAAACACCTTGGGTTTCCCTTAGTTTCCGATACCCGTGAATAAGCCTGTTTCTACAACATGGAACAATGTTAACTGTCATCAGATCGAGTTGCTGAAGCCGCGGAAAAGTGCTCCAATGAGTGCCGTATCAAATTGAAACGTGAACAAAGAGACGCTGTCGAGAATTTTTGCAGTGGGTACGATGTGTTGGTAACTTTACCGACTGGATACGGGAAATCGTTGATCTACTCACTGGCACCCGAGTTATGTACCTTCTAAACGATCGTTTGGGCTCTATTATTCTGGTAATATCACCGTTGATGCCACTAATGAAAGATCAAGTTAAAAAGTGTAGGACGCTTGGCATCAGAGTCCAGTCACATTTGGCAAAATGCCGTGGCGGGATTTGAGATTATTTCAAAAGTGCGTCTATTTTTGCCTGACCAGCTTACAAACTTTGCACGTTGTCCTAGCATCTCTTGCAAATACTGGACCCTTTATGTAGATCTGGCGTCAGGTTTACGTTGTAAATTTGCTGCAACTTCTGATTAATGTCCGTGGTATCAGAAAAGATAGATTGTCTTTTCCTTGCGTACAATGTATCACCGCAAACTGCACATTCAGTCAACGTCAACGAGAACGACCCCAATTTGTCTTCGCAGGTGTTGTTTTTAACGCCATGTAAGAATATAGAACCAAATTTCAAATGAAGAAAATCTCCATGAAACTTGAACAACTTGCGAACTCCCAAATGCGATCTTGAACGCAGATGCAGTGTGCTAGTACACTCTCACATTGTGATGTTTTGATTTGAGTCAATTATGCAATCCCCGATACCCCGTATTTGAGATCCCAGACTGACTGTCTCGGCTAAGCTATTGATTGACAGATATTGTCATGGCTACCAGAGTATTATACATGCAATTAAAGTTGGAAGATGAATATTTAAATTAGATCACTGGGGAAGTTTGTGTATATCGGCAGGTTCGGGCGTGGTTTTTTTTCTTTGATGCAGCTGGCTAAATGTACCGTACAGACTGCTCACAGTCGTGTTTTCGGGGGCGGAGGTACGGAGCGCCCGCACACGACTTGACTTTACAGTCTACCACCCTGACTGCCATTGGCTGCTACTGTCTGCCTAGCTTTTGAAAATACCACGCAATCAAACACTGATTTCTGACTAAATACCAGGGCCACCATGTTTATAAAAACAGAAGGGAACTTATCATAAAAATCGAGGTCACTCACAGACAGAGACAGGAATGCATTGCATGGCATGTTACTTCCTAAGTTACTGATTACAAAACATGTCTGAGACTGCGCACTAAAGCAAGGAAAGAATGACCACCTAGGGATGTTGTAAAATCTCTACTGCACTCTTTCAGTCAGCAAATCAGCCCCAGAATTGAGCTATCAGGCGACCATTTTGTTATGATTTTTTCATGTCTTTAGTCATAGCTCTGACATATTTGAACTGATTTCTTTCAAAATTGATACAAGGACAAAGGCCTATATCATATGCACATGGCTTTATTTGATGATACAAATCCATCACACCTATTAATTGATACCTTGACGTGAAAACAATCATAGGATTCAGAGTACACTGCTACCACTTATGCACAGAGTTCATTTCAGTGCCCTTCAGTGCCCTAAGACTGTTATCCCAATTAGGAGTGGGGACTATGCTATTGACAATGACTTGTTTATATACCATTACGATGGCACAGAGGGAGAAACGCAAAAAGCATGTAGGACTCTCCGGCTCAACTTGACTGTGTTAGGCATCATTGTTACCAGCAGAAATCATACGCATTTGGAACTGCTCACTTGTTTTTCAGGTCCAGTTGTTGTAAAATTTTCAGGTTTTGAATAGTAAAGGCTGTAAGGAATGTGAGGAATAATATATCCAAACTTTGCACCAATAATGGATCAATTGCAAGCTAAGTTGATTTTTGGAAAAAATTGGAGACACTAGCTTTGATGTAACATAGTTCATTTTGCATTGAATGAATATTTTTACTCAGCAGGTTGAAGTTATAGATCTTTGCACATCAGATGTTATCTTGGATAATGATGGACAAGTTGGTGTTGAAGTTTTTGGTGATTTAAGTAAATACTGTGTTTGGAATTCCACCAACAATGTTTGGACTTGTGATGTGTGTGACAAGAAGTTCAAGCCTTTCGAAGGACATGAGTTGATACAACATATACAGCAACATTTTAGTGGTAAGTCTCACTTGGCTCACTGTAACATTCAGACATGTTTCAACTGATTTATTTCAGAAATTGGTATAAGGACATTGATTTATATGTCATATGCCGATACATGCATGTCAATTTCATATTCCTTGGCTGTTTTTTTTCTGTCATGTTGGACTATAAGCTGCCTGAGATTAAACGTTAACCCAGTAACTCTGACTTCGTATGAATGCTGTTGTGTGCTCTCTGTGTTTGAGTGAGTTTTGTGTATGTTTGAATAGAATCCCCTGCTATGTAAATGGACTCTCACTTGAATTGTAACATATGTGTACCAGTGCGTCACTAGCTTCAGTTTTTAGCTGAAGTCACTCTGCCATGCTTGGTTTGTTCGACTGCATTTGCAATTTGGTAGATGACGTAAATCAATGACGTGGTTTCAAGACGGTAAATGACCTACAGTATATTAATTTCATTGTAATCCGAAATGGCTGTCAGGCGGCCATTTTGTTATGATTTTTAGCTCCGCTGTCAGCGATGTGGAGCTTATCAAATAGGTTGATTTTCCTTTGTTGTCTGTCCATTTTTGGTCAAAAAATGTGTTTGTCAAAAAGTACTTGTCTGCCGTAAAATTCCCAATTGAATCTGCAGCTTGTATTAGAAACATTTTTGAGGAACCCCTTGGATCACACAATGAAGTCCCGGTGTGGCTTTAATTATGTACATTTCCTGTGTTTCGATATTTTTCTCCATGCTCACCAAGCATTAAAATCGCTATTATTATGCAAATGAGCACCACTAAAGTCTACGTGAGTAAAATTTACCGGCATAAAAAGCCCCTACCCTTGTGTAACTCCAATATAGAAACGTTAGGAGACTTTATTTGGTCGTTAAACTTGGTAAAATTACTTATAGATAATAAAGAAACTATTAAAAGATGTTAAAACAACGGGAAACTGGAGTTCCCTTTACAGCATCGTAAGAAAAATGACATGTTTTTCCAGTACTTTCTTTATTCTCTGACCCTGCTCACCCACATCCCCTAAATAGAATAGTCTCACTCACGTTGGCCATTGTTTATTCAGGACATGGACCACAATGAAAATTCATTGTAGTCATGCAGTGCTTTTGTTTGAAGCATTTATCCTTTCATTTGTTAAGACTTTCCTGGTGACTATTACAATTTTCATTGCTATATTGGTGTTTTCACAAGATGTAGACAGTTTAATACTGGAATGTTGAATTGCCTTTCCGTGTAGGCAGTGCATGCCAGTTCACACTAAGCTTACTGTTGATCAGCAGCATGCATGATGTCTTTGTTTTAAGTTTAGGGTTTTTTTTGCCGCTGGAATTTCACAAAAATGCAACTTCTGAATTCAGAGATTGTACAATCAATTTCTTTGGATGTGTAAGTCGATTTTGACAGCAATAGAAGATCGAATGGTGTTGAAAAAAATCGTGCGTGAAATTAGCATAAATTAAGCATCCATGCATGGCAGATTACACGGGGTCCCCTACATTTACCGCCGTTTTGTGTTGCAGAACCAGCGGCTCATACTTGGACGAGTACGGTTCAGAATTTTGTGCAATAAAGGCAAGTCAATGACTTTTGGTAACTTTACTGGCATGTTTTTGTGAACTGTTTTGCGGTCAAACTTTATTTTCTCATGATCAAAAAGGGACCATGTACAAGTTTATACGAATCCACCATGGTCATTCAGCGGCCACAGTTACAGTATAGGCTGTTCATTCATGTCAATATCCGTGATGCAGGTGGTGTTGTTGCACGTCAGGCCTCAGTAGGGGTACGTGGGTATTGAATGAAAACTACGTGTTTGAAACATTGTATCTCAATCTCTCAACTATTTTAATTTGTAGACAAACACCATTGCATCAAAATTGTTGCATCAGGTAATTGACTATGGCGGTGTTTACCACACTGACAAAAACTTCAGTCCGCCGTTTTCAAATATACACACAAGCGATCCGATACATGCCGCATTGATTATACTTTTGTTACTATCAATGACAAAATGCACAATGGTAGTAGTGTTAAAAGGAACTTTTTATTGTGTATTTTTCTTGTAAGAAAGACACCTGTCAATCATTAGCATAAGTCAACGATGCAAGCCAGCTGGTGTGAATTTCAGCGCACATTGTTTCATGATGGGCTCAGAGAAGGGGGGGCTTCTATTATGGTTAAATTCAAAAACCCCAAAGTGGCGAACAATGAGCCAAGACAATGTTTCAAAGTCGGGGTGCGGCTTCAAATACAGGTGCGGCCTCAATTGGGAATTTTACAGTAATAGCTTTGATATTTGGTATACAGGTTTCTATAGATAAACTAAATGATATTTATTAAAATAATTATGGTGAAATCTGCAATTTTGAATTTTTTGGGGCAATTTTTTCCGTTTTTGGTCATCAAATTTGTTTCTCAAAAACTGCAAGTTGATAGCTTTGATATTTTATAAACAGTTTCCAAGGGATTATTGTAATATATGGTATATTGAAATTATGGTGAAATCTGCAATTTTTATTTTTGGGCAATTTTAGCCATTTTTGGTCAGAAAATTTTATTCTCCGAAAACTACTCATCAGATAGCTTTGGTTTACATGTTCTTAGGGATGATCCGATGTGATATATTCACATTATAATGAAATCTTCAATTGCGTATTTTTGCAGCTATTTTAACCACTTTTTTGTGGCCACGAAAATGAGCTGTCACAGATTTTCACCTTCTTCGTCAACACGTGTCAAAAATAGTTATTCTCTACATAAACACAGCGGAGCTATATTGGCCGTTAGGTTGCTTGTTGTTGTGATACGATTGAATATGGCTGTAAGGCGGCTTTTTTACGATTCTTACATGCCTTGAGCCATTAACCCAGACATGTCTCAACTGATTTCTTTCAAAATTGGTCCAAGGACATAGACGTATGTCATACATATGCACATGGATTTATTTTATAATACAATCCAGTCACACTTATTAATTGATGCCTTGACATGAAAACAATCACAGGATTCGCAGTACACTGTTACCACTTATGCACTGCAGATCTTATTTCCCTGCCCTATTAAGGCAGATATCCCAATAATGAGTGGGATCTATGTCGTTGACAATGACTTGTTCTGAAATGAAATCTCTCTGTTCAATACTTTTACTTGCCAGTCTGGATGATGAATGTAATATTTACATTTATCATTCTCCATCTTGTACCCATTGTTCTCACTCCCCGTTTTGTTTCATGTAACCTCATCTTTCTTTGTTTCAAACTGTCCAATTAACAAGTACTATTGTTTGAAACTGTCTGATTTACTAGTAAAATATACACTTTTTGTGGTTGGACTTTGACCTTGCACCTTGATGTGTTCTATTCAACTGTTCTCCCATTCTAACTGGAAAGAAAAAGTGTAAATTCACTGGGGTATAAACCGGGTACCTGAGATTAAGAAAGCTTCTCTCTGATTGTTAGACCACAAGGGTATTTCTGCCAAACTGTCATCGGAGATCAATTTAGAATATGACAAGCCGCAAAATGCAGAAGTGATGTCATACGCAGAGCAGTCATTTTTCAATGAACAGTTTTCAGTAAAACACCTCGGCTCTGCATCCTCTGTGCGGCTCTGCATCCTCTGCAATTAAATTCTGCAAACTGGTGCTATGAATTTGCTTACGATATCTAATAACGAATTAAGCAAAATTTTTTGCTCACACAAGATTGAAATGAAGGTCACTGCTATGCATATTACCTCACTTCCTGATTGAGCAGCTTGTAATGTTTACCTTTAGTAAAACTTTACCTGCATTAAAGACATTGCTTGCGATCCCTGGGATCGCCTTAGTTCTAGTCTGTAAGAGGATTATGGAGGTGTGATAGCCTTTTGTTTTCCATTGAAATTGTAATCTTGTGGGTAAATTTTCTGATGAGAAAATCTGGTGCCAACGCATGCCTTTAAGTTTATAACTATGTAATGGTTGACATACAACATAATGTATTAACTTTTGTTCCATTTGAATCTACAGATCATACAAATGTTTCTTCAAAGAAGGAAAGAGTATCAGCCTCAGAGGGAACATGTGGGTTTGACATTGAAGATAATGTACCTGAAGAAAAATGTGAAAATGTAAGTTTGCTTTTGTAACAAATCACTTACATCTCTACAGGCTAAAGTATATCAAATTAGCAATTTGTGGCCATTACCCTGGATGTGAAGTAATACAAATATGTGATATATATTTTTGACTTTTACCATGCTTCACAAATTTAGCTACAAAAGACTACAGTCTGTAGAAGCTATTGGGATGGGTATCCGTCCGGCGTCCGGCGTCAGTCTGTATAATGTATGTACCGGTATGTATGTCCGTTTGTGAGGCGTCCGTCCACTCAAATATCTTGAGAACCGCAGTACTTACTGATTTGATATTTGTTGTGTAGATGAAAAATATGATTTTAAGAAACACTTTTTTTTTAATTTTTGATATTGTTGAAAATATGCAAATAAGCACCAAAAATGGCATTTTTGGTAAAAAATCTTCTTCTTCATAAACGCTGGTCAGACAGCTTTGTTATTTGGTATACAGTTTTCTGGGGATAACTCAACTTACATTTGTTCAAATTGTGACGAAATATGCAAATCTGTATTTTTAAGGAATTTATTTGTCAATTTTCGTCAAAACTTTATTTCATCAAAACTGCTCATCTTGACAGCTTTGATATTTGGTATACAGGTTACTACAGATGAACTAAATATGATATATTGAATATATGACGAAATCAGTACTTTTGTATTTTTGGTGCAATTTTTGCCATTTTTGGTCAAAAAATGTGTTTCTCAAAAACTACTTGTCTGATACCTTTGATATTTGGTATACAGGTCCCTAGGGGTTGTCTTAGTGTGGTATATTGAAATTTGATGAAATCTTCAATTTTTGTATTTTTGGGTCAATTTTTGCCATTTTGGTCAAATATTTGTTTCTCAAAACTTACTCGCTTTGATATTTGGTGTACAGGTTTCTAGGCTCTATCTTAATGTAATAAATTCAAATCATCAATTTTGTATTTTTGCAGCTAATTTTGCCATTTTTGGTCAGGCCATCCTGAAATGAGCTATCAAAGATATCCACCTTCTTCATTAATACATGTGTCACAACAAGTTATTCTCTACATAACACAGCAGAGCTCTGTCAACTGTTGGGTCTCTTGTTTTTTCAAAACCGTTGGTCAGACAGCTTTAATATTTGGTTTACAGGTCCCTAGGATGACCTTAGTGAGATAATTTCATACAGTCAGGAAATACTTAATTTTGTATCCATGTCTATAGTAACCTCAGGGACTTTGGCCCTATGTTTATTGTCATACTGTGATTAATCAGAGCTACATCTAAGAAAAATGATAAGTATTGCCGAATTGATGTGTCTTGCAAGTGCAATCCATTTCATGGTAAATACTCTTATTTATTTCTGAATAAATCACTTTCCATTGTGTGTTTAGACCACAGAAGACAAGGCAGCAGAACAGAAAGATGCTATTTCCTTATTCCTTGGTATGGAAGGTATATGCAGTCCGTTGCATGGTAAGTACATATATGTAACTGCAGTTGTCCTTAGGCTAGATGCCATATTTGGCAATGCATAATTTTGTACAATTTTTATTAGTTTTCTTCCACTTTCAATAAATGGCTGATAACTCCAGAAAATATGCCACCAAATTCAAAAGTTAAGCGAAACTTACCCGGAAGTTGAAGTTTGACTAGAATTCTGCTAAACTGCTGTCGTACCGAAGGTGTCACTCAAGATTGCACGATATTATTCTCATTGGCTGGTGAATACATTGTGTATCAAATTTATGGGTGGGTGATATATCAAATATTACCCACAATGCATGGGAGCATAGAATTGGGTGGGTGATATATGAGTGACACCGTAGCTACTACAGCAGCTTAGCAGAATTCTAGTCAAACTTCAACTTCAAGGTAAGTTTTGAATTCTGCTTCACTGCTATCTCAGCAAGTGTAACTCAAGATGTTTAGAGTGTATCCATGAACTAATGATTGGACAAAGTCACCCACTTTTGTGTATATATATAAAAGAACACAGAACATTAATCTCTCAAAGGTCTAGTACGAGTTGTGTACTCTGGTACAGTAAGTACACAAAGTCTCCTGTCTGGAGGGTAAGCAGATAGTCTTGATGGTTTGATATGCCTCTCCTATTTTTATGACATTCCCCTTCTTTGTTTTGACAGTGTTCCTGATATCTATCAAGTATGTAGTCTGAGCTTGTTGAGCTGACATTAGTGCAATAAGAGTTACCAGTTTTAATGTCAAATTTTTATAGGGAGAGTTTCTTAACTGGAGACCAATTGCCTAGCAGTCTAAGTACAATGGAGACATCCCACATACTCTAATTTTGTCAAGGTGGCAATTGAACCATGGTTTGGTTGGCCAGAGTGGCACTATCAGGATTCTACTCACTCTGAACTGTCCTTAATGGAGCACACTGAAAGGAGGAAATGCATAAAAGTACCACTTAGACCAATTAATCAAGACTAAATGCATCTACAGCAATGGCATACAGGTCAGGTTGCCATGATACATGTTTGTCATGCTGACGTGATGGTTGAGCCTTGAGGCAAAGAGGTCAATTTCTAGTGTACCAAATTTACAAGCAATCTTTTAGAACTTGTTTGTTAGCATCCGCCCAGTGTCGCTGTTGTGTTGTCTGGAGTGGTAGTCTGCCCTTGTTAGTCCCCACGGACACCGTCCGGGGGACTTAGGGATGGACCATTAGATCTTGGGAGGGGGGGTGGTCACAATGAAATTGTGAAATTTTTTTTTTCCAATTGTAAATTTCTAAAAAATTTTTTTCCAATTGAGAAAAGCTGTGCAAATTTTTTTTTTCTGAGTAAATTTTCAGATTTACAATTTTTTTAGATCGACACTGTCTGATGATACAATGTACATCCATATCATTAGCGCAAATAAGATTGTGTGCTGTAACCCCAACATACATAGCCTAGTGATTTATATTGCTGATAGATTTCGCGAAATGTTGCAGATCATCTTGCGCACTGAATGTCCAACAATACTGACTAATACTGGAACAGAAGGAAATGAAGAAGTGGTGGAATCAGAGACTGATTTTTGCACAACCAATGACAGTACATGTGTCACTCCTGGTTCTGTAAACAATTCTGAACAGATGATTCATATCAATGAGACAAATCAGAAAAAAAGACAATGTTGGCAATGAGTTTCCTTCCCTGTATGATGACAGTGTTCTCCGTAGGGTTTTTACAAGAGGGCAAAGATGTGGTGCGACAAGCAGCTGTGCAAGACGTCGCGGGGGGAGGTCAGGAGGGGGGTGTCCCCCCTCCTGCCGTTTGAGCTTTTGAAAAATAGAGATTAAAATGGTGTTATTTGGTGGCACTTGGGGAGTATTTTTTTCAGATTACACATCTTCCTCTGAAACATGGTCTTCTTGCTCCTCAGTAGCTTCCTATAGTTTTGAAAGTTGACTATTTTGGTTTCCTGGCTTCCCTTTCTACTGCGTGGTGAAATGCCTACATTCACCCCACCAAACATCATGCATATCTCATGATTTACAATTGATTTTGACAAGCTGAGAAGCTGTTTGCAAAATATAGTGAAATTTGAATATTTGTGTTTTTAGGGCAAATTTTGCCCTTTTTTGATCAAAACATCTATTTCTCTGTAGCAGCATGTCCAAATTGATTGGATGTGTATAGATGTGGTGAAATTTCAATATTTGTCTTTTTAGGGCAATTTATGCATTTATGGTCAAAAATAAGTGTTCTCTGAAAGGGCTTGTCAAATTTCTTTACAATTTGCTACATTAGTCCTTTAAGATTTGTTAATGCTTTTTTTGTGGTGTAAATTCTTCAGATAATTGTCATTCAGCATTTGCTACACACAAACGATTAGTCATACAGAATTATCCAGTATTTGCTACAGAGAAACCTTCAAAATTCAACCCATCTTCTGATGTTGATATATATAGGTCAACAAATTCCATTCATTCTACGTAGTGTATGGTTGAATGTTAAAAATGTGTTGCTGTTGAATTTAAGGCTGTCTTTTTAGAAAAACTGAAAATGCCTTTTTAGAAGCAATATAATACATCATGACTTGATATGTTGTTAATCATTATTGACGTGTTTCTACTTGTTCACCCGTTCATGCATTCACCATTGCAATAAAATGCTGCGAAAAATGAAGCTGATGTAGCCTGCATCTGTTCACCTTGATCTTAAAAGGCAAATATAACTTTCTGTCTTGACAACCTTACCATAGTTTCAATGTTTGACCTAGTGTACCTGCTTGGTTTGTACGCAGGAAACAAGTAGAAAACAGGCTCTATAATTTTATAATTTTCAAGTGGTCAAAATACAAAAGTCCTGAAAAGATAATAAGGGATACAGTCACTCTAAATATATACAATAAAATTTAAAATGTGCGTGGAGGGTGTACTAAAAATACAGAAAGCTGCTTCCTGTCAGAAAAATATAAAAAAAATTCAAAATTTTCAAGACTTTTGCAGATTTTTTTTTTACGCATTTGTCTTCTTATTTATTTTTTTTTTATTTTGCAAACTAGTTTGAAGATTTTTTTTTTCCTAACTTTCTGCTCTGAAAATTTTTTTTTTCTGTTTTTGACCACCCCCTCCCAAGATCTAATGGTCTGTCCCTTATAGGTTTGGTCATGTCCGTGCGTGCGTGCATCCGTCCGTGCGTCCGTCCATTCACGCAGATATCTCAGAGATGCCCAGGTCAATTTCTTTCAAACTTTGCACAAGGATAGTACTCTACCCCATACAGATGCACGTAGATTTGTTTCACAATGCGATCAAATTTGGTCGTGTTAGAGGACTTTTTAGTTTTCACCTCCATAGACTCCCATGTATAAGGCAGTCTCCATAGACTCCCATGTATAAGGCAGTCCATAGACTCCCATGTATAAGGCCAAGAAAAATAAAAATTTAGTTTCTCATCGTATTCATATTGCAAAAAGGATGCAGTGACACAGTTTTAGTCCCCATGGATGAAGTCCAGGGGGCTTATAGATTGGATCATGTCCGTCCATGAGTCCATCCATGAGTCCATCCGTTCACGCAGATATCTCAGATATTTTGACAAAATGTCACGTGAACTTGGTGACCTTTGACCTCATATATATATATATATATATATATATATATATATATATATATATATATATATATATATATATATATATATATATATATATATATATATATATATATATATATATATATATGTCCATAACTCGGTAACCACAAGTGCTACACCCTTCATATATGGTATGATGGGACAGCTTATGACGCCACATATTGTACCTCATTAATTATGTGCATATCTAATTTTGAGCGCGCAAATAGAGCTAGAGGTCTGATTTTTGGTATATAGGGATAACTTAGCAATACTATTTTTTTTTCAAAATGTCACGTGATCTCGGTGACCTTTGACCTCAAATATACATATTTGTCCATAACTCAGTACCCACAAGTGCTACACCCTTCATGTATGGTATGATGTCACAGCTTATGACGCCACATATTGTACCTCATTAATTATGTGCATATCTAATTTTGCGCAAACCAATAGAGCAAGAGTTCTGATTTTTGGTATATAGGGATAACTTAGCAATAGAATTATTTTGACAAAATGTCACATCACCTCGATGACCTTTGACCTCAAATATACATATTTGTCCATAACTCGGTAACCACAAGTGGTACACCCTTCATATATGGTATGATGGGAGACCTTATGATGCTTCATACTGTACCTCATTAATTATGCGTATATCTAATTCTGAGCAAACCCATAGAGCTGGATGTCTGTCATACATATGCACATAGATTTGTTCTGTGATACGATCCAATAAGGCTGCCATGTGGCCATTTTATTACGATTTTTCATGTCCTGAACTACACCTCAGACATGTATCAAGCGAATTTATTCAAAAGTATTTTTATCACAGACCTAATGAAGAGGACTCTATCCTCTCTGAGGACCTGTAATCAAAGTACCCATTAACAAGTGGGGACTGTGTCATCAACGATGACTTGTTTTCTGAACACTAGGTACTGGTATGTGTGCAGCACTAAGTCAAATATTGTGTGTTATTTGCCCAATTCCAAATTTGTCTGTTCATTAGTTTGCAGCAGGATTTGCTGTCTCCCATGTTATTGATATATCACACTGCTGTGGTGTTGTCAATGAGCAGTCAAAGGTTTACATTTTTCATGTCAGTACAGAAAGCTTACAATGTAAAATGAGCAGCTTTCATTTCAAAGTAATCTATGTGTTCTGATGTTTCAAATCAGACCATGCACCACTTGTCTAGTCTAGCATCACCCCTCCCCATCCTTTTTTGCTCTCATATTTCAAGGTGAGGTCCTAGTTACCATGGGATACCATATTACATATAGCCAAAACATGGGACTATGTGCCCGAGGGTAGGTGACCATTTGCCCAACGTAAGGAGGGCAAAAGGACCTGCCCTGAGGGTACATAGTCCCTTGTTTGGGCTAGAAGGTATACTATTTTTATTACATGCCTCTCTTACACATTTCTTACTCAAAATATTAACGTTTATTGGCAAATGATCATCAAATGCTTTATTAGTCCCCGCGGACATACTAGTAGTCTTGGGGACTATTAGGTTGGGTTCCGTGCGTCCACGGCTGTAACTCAAAGATGCAAGACCCAATTTTATTCAAACTTGGTACAAGGACAAAGTACTCTGGGATACAAATGCATGTCAATTTGTTTCTTGATACGATCCAATATGGCTGCCTGGCGGTCATTTTGTTGCGATTTTTTCATGTTTAGAGCCTTTACTCAGACATGCCATAACTGATTTTGTTCAAACTTGGCACAAGGACAATGTACTATGACATATATATGCATGTCAATTTTTGGCATGATACAATCCAATATGGTCGCCTGGCAACCATTTTGTTGCGATTTTGTCAGACATGCCAAAACTGATTCTGTTCAAACTTGGCACAAGGACAATGTACTATGACATACATATGCATGTCAATTTTTGTCACAATACAATCCAATATGGTCGCCTGGCAACCATTTTGTTGCGATTTTGTCATGTTTAGAGCCATAACTCAGACATGCCAACACTGATTCTTTTCAAACTTGGCACAAGGACAAAGTACTATGACATACATATGCATGTCAATTTTTGTCACAATACAATCCAATATTTGCCGCCTTGTGACCATTTTGTTTCCATTTTTCATATTTAGAGCCATTACACAGACATGTGCAGGCTTTTTTGGTTCAAACTTGGCAAAAGGACAATGTGCTATGACATACATATATGTATGCATGTCACTTTTTTTTTCCTATACACCCCGATATGGCTGCCTGGCAGCCATTTTATTGCGTTTTTTTTTCATGTCAGACGCTATTACGCACACATGCCAAAACTGATTTTGTTCAAACTTGGCACAAGGACAATGTACCATAACATACTATGCATGTCAATTTTTGTCACGATACAATCCAATATTTGCCGCCTGGCGGCCATTTTATTGCGATTTTTTCATGTTTAGAGCCATTATACAGACATGCGCAGGCTTTTTTGGTTCAAACTTGGCAAAAGGACAATGTGCTATGACATACATAAATGTATGCATGTCAGTTTTTGTTGCTATACACCCCGATATGGCTGTCTGGCGGCCATTTTGTTGCGCTTTTTTTCAAGTCTGGCGCTATTACCCAGACACGCCAAAACTAATTTTGTTTAAACTTGGCACAAGGACAAGGTACTACATTAGGGGAAGGCTCCATTATCTTAGGAATACCCTACTTCCCTATGAGGATCAATTTCACAGACCTACCTTTCCTACAATGGCACCAGCTGGATTAGATAAACATAACAATGGAACATTCACACCTTGAGGGATTAAAAGTCTTCTGTTTGTCAATTGAGTTGGTCAGGCAAGGACTCGGGTTTCAGGTACCATGCAAGTTAATGCAGTCTTCCCCTAATGATGATATACATATGTGTCAATTTTTGTTGTGATACGCCCCAATATGGCGGCCTGGCGGCCATTTTGTTGCGATTTTTTCGTGTTTAGAGCCATTACTCAGACATACCACGACTGATTTTGTTCAAACTTGGCACAAGGACAATCTACTGGATTTATGCACTTTCAATTTATTACAGTGACAGAATTTATATTTTGCGGGGACTATGTCATTGACAATGACTTGTTTCCATCTTAGACGAAAATCTGTTACAAATGGAACGACTTTCATCATCGAATGGCACATTGATATATGTACTGTTATGCTGTTTATCAATTTTTTTTGCGCAAAATTTCTCAATAGCCAGAAGGTGTCAAGTTGAAAAAGTCCCGGGTCACTTTCAGTCAAGTAATGATTATGCGGCCTGCGACGTCATCGACGAGTTTCCATTGAATCCTATGAAGCGGGCGACGTTCCAAATACAGGCATGTAATAATGTAGACACATTCAATGTCCATGTTGTAAAGCTTGCTCAGTTCATGTCACCAGTTTTGATCAGCCTCGCTAGTGCACATGTCATTTGTTGTTGTATCGTACTTTGTAGGAGCTCGTAAGAGATTATTGTAATCAAGGTCTTCTGACTTTGTCATCCTTCTCCACATGAGTTTTTCTCACTTTGGATGGAGGGTGTTCACTTTCTGAGCTAGTTGAGTAACGCTTTTTGACTTCGCACCCTTGTGTATCAATGAGGCCTTCAGTTCTAGCAGTAGCCGCCATATTGTATGTTATCATTTGTAGGGTGCCCATGAATTGCACCATTGATTCCTGTTGCATTTGGAAAATTTTTTGAATGAAATAAGCATTTCCAACATTGTACTATACCTGTCCTGGCTGTGTTTCAGGGAAAGCTGCGCTGGTTGATGGTAAGGGTTTGGCGTTTACTGATGTTGCCATACCTGTAGCCATGTTGTGTATTTCCCGTGACAAACTGGCTTCTATTACTGGTTGGTTTGTCATTTCCTGGAGTAAGACGATGTTTGCTTGCTGCTTTTTGGAGGTTTCTCCCAACGGCTCTGCATTGCAGACCCTGTTGCTATTAGGCTGTCTGTTCTCTAATATCGGGTTTGCTATGATGGATCCCCTCGTGGGTCTCTTTTGTCTAGCGTTCTCACTGCTGCTTGTGCTAGCAGTATTAGACATAGCCGTTTCCATCTTGCAAACTGTGACTTGAAGATTTCTGATCATTGGGAAAATAAGTTTACTGATCAAGGTATTGTGTTGTAATATCATATGATTTTCTGTGAGGTTTCTCTCACAAAAAACGTTATGCCTCGTGAAATTCACGGAGCAAATTTTCAGTGATGTTACTGTCGCTGGGGTAGAAAGCGCACTGAATGCTACGTAGTATCTTGCAATCTCAAGTGACACTTCCCAAGACAGCAGTGAAGCAGAATCACAATATTACCAACATTAATTGAAAGAACGTGTACATTATCATTGTTATACATACAATATAGATATTTATTGACAACCCTGGGCTTAGTGCATTTCATGCATTGGATGAGCCATATACATCTTACACTGACCTCTATATTACTTGGCTGTATTTTCTGAATAATCCTGTTATTTTGCCTGTAATTCAGGGGTTTTAAGATATTCATTTCATGGTGCAGATATTTGGTATACACTGTACTGGAAAGACATAAGTTGAGTGCCATGATCTAATGAACAATACCAATATCCACTGTTTATCCAGCACATATCAGCACTTTTTTAGCTCTGCTGTTGGCGACACAGAACTTATTGGATAGTTTGATTGTCTGTCGTCATCAGTTGTCTATCGTCCATCAACAACGATCTTCTCTGAAACTGCAGGATTTGCTTGAAATGCAGTAGGAGTTGCCTCAGTCAAGTTTGTTCAAATTGTAGTGAAAATTTGCATAATAGTATTTTGGGGTAATTTTTCCTGTTTTTGGTCAAAAATTCTCCTCTGAAACTGCATTTCCAATTGATTTGAATCTTAGTATGGAAGTTCGTAGAGGTGAACTCAGTAAAATTTGTTCAAATTGTGGGGAAATTTGGATATTTGTGTTTTTGGGGCAAATTTTCCTATTTTTGGTCAAAAAAATATTTTCTGAAACTGCAAGTCTGATTGATTTGAAACTTGGTATGGAGTTTTTTAAAGATGACCTCAGGAAGATTTGTTCAAATTGTGGTGAATTTTGCATTATTGTATTTTAAGGGCAATTTTCCAAAAAGGTTCAACTGCAGACTTAAAAATGTGAGTTTCATAAGTTTGTTGGTGAAAGGGCGGATTATTTACTGTAGAGATTTGCAACGATAGTTAATAAGTCTGGATGATAAGGAAACAAAGCCATCTGTGTTTTTTTACACAGTGTACACATTTCACATCAGGCGAGAAGTTAGTTGCTTCTAACTGAAATGGAAGTGTAGAAGTTTGCATTTGTAAGAATATTTCTGTGAATTTAATCAAGAAATTTTATTATTCAAAACTACTTGTCATATATATGTGTTGTAATGGCATAGTTTGGATGTGTCAAAATTGTCATGTAATCTGCTCGATTAAACCCTTGTACAAGAAAAGCAAATTTCTATTTTCTAAGTTTAAAATTTTAACCATTTTCTGAATTTTTTAGCGTGTTTTGTAGGCAATATGGAATCAAGCAGTGACATTGTTGCTGTTTTTCCCATTTTGGTCAAAAAATTTCATCCCATAGACTGATTTTTTATGCAGTTCACTGTGGGTTACATGACCCAGATTTGTTTCAGTTATTATAAAACAACTTTGGTCAAATAGGAGCAACACCGTCTTATTTGTGATTTTTTTCCCATTTGGTCTAATCTCTCAATCTCCTTGAGTGATTTTAGATTTTTTATGCAGTTCCCCAAAGGCTACCTGACACATACAGTATTTGTTGCAATTATTGGAATATTTGTATATTGTTATTTTTAGCAAGATTGCCAGTTTCTTGACAAACAAAATGATTGGCTGGAAAATTTACCTTGGTTGAATATGAAGCCACTACTCAAATTGGTGTCATCCCCACTAGGTCGCTTGTTCTATATCAGTGCTGGAGAAAAACCAATTTACAGTTTGTTTTGAAAGCACTGAGATATGTCAAATCCTCATCAAACCAGAGTTTAATCATGTTTGGGAGGGTAATTTTATCTGAGGAACATTAAGTTTGAAACTATTAGTTTTGTCAATTGAATATATATGGAATGCTGTGTGTAATTAATAGTGTAAATTATAATGATCCTATTTTAGATCAAGATGGAGACATGGATGAGAAAGCTGTTCATGCATTGCCTGATACAAATGTTGGTGATCATATGAGAATGGTGAGTCAGTCGCATATCCAGGGAGACATAGGTTTGGTCATGTCCGTGCATCCGTCAGTCAGTTTACACGATATCTCAGAGATGCCTAGAGCGATTTCATTCAAACTTTGTACAAGGATTGCTCCTCATGTCATACATATGCACATTAATTTGTTTTGTGATACGATCAAATATGGACGCCATGCAGCCATTTGTTACGATCTTTTTCATGTACGCAGCCATATCTCAGGCACATCACAACTGATTTTATTCAAAGTTTGTACAAGGACATTGACTTACGTCATGCACATGCACGTCAATTTGTTTCATGATATGATACAATATGGTTGCATGGCGGCCATTTTGTTACAATTTCTTCATATCAAGAGCCATAACTTAGGCACGTCTCGACTGATTTTATTCAAAGTTGGTACAAGGACATTGACCTATGTCATACATATGCACGTGACTTTGTTTCATGATACGATTCAATATGGCTGCGTGGTGGCAATTGTGTTTCAGTTTTTTTCATGTCCAGAGCCATAACTCAGACGTATTTTCACAAATATCATTCAAAGTTGGTACGACCGATTTTATCCAAAATGGTACTAGGACATTGACTTATGTCACACATATGTATGTAAATCAGAGTTTTAATTCAAAATTGCAGAAGTTGTGTGTTTTCGGGCTATCACACTTCTCCCCACTTAGGAGTGATGGGTACCTGGTATTATCATTATTATTATTATTACCAACTGTTGTCTTTATGAGCTATAGACTTAACATGTTCCAGTCATTTAGTGTTTACATTTTTATATTACACAGGCTTCAACGTCAACCAGCTGCATTAGTGAAGAGTCAACTGATCCAGATAAGGACCCTGAATACTTTCCTTCAAGTTGTTATGACAGTGACATATCTACTGACAAAGAGGTGAGAATTTACCTGCTGTGCCACATAAAATTATGTATGTAAAGCTGTGTCAGACATTTGTATTCTTTAATCTCACTGTTAAAGATGCAATTCCCTATGAAAGGGGGGCAGGGCAATGATGGTACTCATTGTGTTAGAGCTAGGACACTGAACAGTCAACACCAAGGCTGTAATGCTCTAGACAATGTGCCTTTTTTCAATTTTATTTATCGTGAAAGGTACAAGTTGTCATAATAAGCATCTTTACAATTGATCTATTATACTTTTTAGTCCCCACGGACACCGTCCGGGGGGACTTATAGGTTTGGTCATGTCCGTGCGTGTGTGCGTCCGTCTGTTCACACAGATATCTCAGAGACGCCTGGAGCGATTTCGTTCAAAATTGGTACAAAAATTATTACCTATGCCACATATGCACGCCGATGTGTTTTACGATCTGATCCAATATAATCGTCTGGCAGCCATTTTGTTTTCTGTATTTGACGTTGGTGCGTATGTTCATGCAAATTTCTCAGTGATGCTAGGAGCGATTCCATTCAAACTTGGTACATAGATTACTCTATATGTTATTCATATGCACATTGATTTTTGTTTTCAACTGGTCTAAAATGGCTGCGTGGCAGCCATTTTGTTTCCTATATTTGACGAGTGTGCATTCGTTCACGTAAATTTCTCAGCAATGCCGGACGCGATTGTATAGAAAGTTGGTACATATATTAATCCTTATCACATATATATGCATGCCGATTTTTGTAATGATTCGATCAAAAATGGTTGTGTGACAGCCGTTTTCTTTCCTGCATTTGATATCCATCCACAGGGTCCTCAGGTTTGATCCACAGGCGTTCAAGGATGAAATTAATATTAATGCTGTGTCCATGCATAGGAGCTAATGAAAGCAGATATCTGAGATATTCCTGGGCCAAATCTTTTTAGTTCCGACGTACACTGTCCGGGGGACTTATAGGTTTGATCATATCTGTGCGTGCGCGCGTGCACGCGCCCGTTCACGCAGATATCTCAGAGATGCCTGGAGCGATTTCATTCAAACTTGGTACAAGGATTACTTCATATGTCATACAGATGCACATGGATTTGTTTTTGTGATACGATCCAATATGACTGCCAGGCGGCCATTTTATTACGATTTTTTCATGTACAGAGCCATCACTCAGGCATGTTTCAACAAATTATATTCAAAGTTGGTACAAAGGACATTGACCAATGACATAGATATGTAGATCAATTTGTTTTGTGATACAATCCAATATGGCCTCCAGGCAGCCATTTTATTACAATTTTTTTCATGTACAGAGCCATTACTCAGGCATGTTTCCATCGATTTTATTCAAAGTTGGTACAAGGACATTGACCAATGTCATAGCTATACACATCATTTTGTTTTGTCATACAATCCAATATGGCCGCCATGTGGCCATTTTGTTACCTTTTTTTTTCATGTCCAGAACCATAGCTAAGACATGTATCAAGCAAATTTATTCAAAGTTGGTACAAGGAGATTGACCAATGTCATACATATGCAGGTTAATTTGTGATACGATCCAATAGGGCTGCTGTGCAGCCATTTTGTTATGATTTTTTCATGTACAAAGCCATAACTCAGGCATATCTCAACCGATTTTACATATGCACATTGATTTTTTTTTGTGATACGGGCCAATGTTGCCGCTGTGTGACCGTTTTATTATGATTTTTTCATGTTCTGAACCATAACTCAGACATGTATCAAGCAAATTTATTCAAAGTTGGTACATGGACATTGACTTATGTCATACATATAGGTGTTGATTTTTTAAACAGTAAGATCAAATATTGCTGCGTGGAGGCGATTTTGTTACGATTTTCTAATTCACAGCACCATAACTCGAAATGAAACTTGATACAGATGTTGATCTCATAGTGTTGTAAATACTGCATCAAACTTTATGAAATATGGTGCCGGTGATAATCTGTTAGTGTTAGGATAGTATGCAAAAATGTTTTGCAATAGCCTCTTGATTAATTCCTAAATGACTCATTTAATGACCTTTAGGATGGTGGCCTACATTGGTTTTATGTTTTCATCACCATGGAACTCATTCTCGGCCATTGAGCGCCATCTGTATCAAAGTATTTTTATCACAAACCTGATTAATGAAGAGGACTCTATCCTCTCTGAGGACTTGTAATAAAAGTACCCATTAACAAGTGGGGACTGTGTCATCAACAATGACTTGTTTTCAGAAACTTACAGGATTTGACGGGGATTTTTTGTGATTTTCATGCATCAGTGGCAAAAATCTATGCCAGAAATGATCATTGACCTTTTCAAACTGGCTGTCAATCAAACACTTGCATAAACTTGATGTGCCATCCTGTTGTGTGTTTACACAGTCCCTGTTGTGTTGTCATTGTAAATACCAATAAACAAGTACTGTCTTATCTGTCTACTATACGAAATACAGACAGCTTCATAAAGTCAGAGTGCAGTGGGCTTAAAAAAATAACATACTATTCATCGTAGTATCACTATAATCATCAAGATTACAGGCAGCAGACTTTCACAGCAATGTAAACAATAATTTATTAGTGTGTTTTCTAGATCTTGAACATTTATGACACAATACATTTGACAGTGTTACCGTCATCGTAAAAACACATTTTTGATTATGGGGCTGAACGTGCTATTTAAATGTTATTTTTTTGTATGTAGAAACAGTCACTGTGGTAAATTTATAGAACACCGACAGAAAAAAATTCTCTATTTAATTACCCTATTCCTGGAGGACACCTTACAGGATTGGCTTTTTGCAATTGGGCGCCAAGCCAGGAAATGAATCAGGATCAGGTCTAAAAGTCTTTTTAAAACATAACTGTCAGAAATAAGTTTGGGATTGTTTTTTCTGAATTGATGTTTCATCCTGAAATGAGAACCTTTCAAACATGATTTCTTGCATGTGGGAAAAAAGTTTATGCTCTTTCATCTGGAAATTTTCATTTTTAATCAAACTTTGTGAATCAGCACGTGTTTTAATTGCCATGGACGTGCAGTAGATTCTATTGGTATCAGAATGTTGCAACTCAAACAGGCCGCTCCCTGTTGCGTAAAGCCTACTTTGCAACTGGTTACTTGGCACGGGTTTGAAGTCACAACACCGCCCAGTCCCCTCTTAAGCTCTCTACACATCTTCCACGAGTTGTTTCAGTTTCTGAGTGAGACTGTGTCAGGGCATAACAGTTATAATTATAAGCCTGACAAATACTGATCATTTGTCTATACAGGATTAGCAGAGGTGACAATTGCTTGCGTGTGACAATTGCTTGGTGTGACTGTCAGGGCAAATCAAACATTGTAACTAGCCCGGTGTTTGCCTGGGAGAAGAACTCTCTAAATTTCCCTAATATGTGAACCAGGGATTGAAATATGCGTCTTTTAAGTCTCTGCTGATCTCATACAAATTCATTCATGCTATTCCATTTATATCCAGATCACTAAGGGATTACAGCCACATATGAAAATGAAGGGTGTATTTGGTGAATCCATGAGGAAGAATAGCACTGGGAATTGTCGCGGAAAGGCCAGAAAACGGAAAATTGAAGGTGAAAGGAAAAGCAAGGATACTGTAATTAAGAAGTCAAAGGGTTGCTATCAACAGCTCAAAGATTTTGAAAGGTTTGATGTGTTATCCAGAATGTCAAAGACCTCTGATGCAATAAAAGAAGAAAGGGGAAGTTACCAAAGAAGGATCTAGTGTATGATGATGCAAAATCCAGAAAACCAAGACACAAGACAAAGTGATGAATACTGATAAAAGTAAGAGCACCGAGGAACAGTGTAACAACCACCAGGATAGTAATGAAGATGAAAACAGTAGTTGTGAGACAGAGATCTCGGTAAAAACTACAAGTTTGAAAAATGGCAAGAGAATAACATCTGGCAAGCCTCAATACTGCCTATATTGTAAATACAGAGGAAGCAAAATAGCGAGACATCTGTCCTCAGTACATAGTAATGAAGCAGAAGTTGCACATGCATTTAGCAAACCACCAAAATCAAAACAGAGAAGGATTTTGCTTGAACGTCTCAGGAACAAGGGAAATTATGAACATAATATGAGAGTATGGAAAGAAAAGAAAGGGGAACTAGTGGTCTGGAGGTGCCCGTCATCACAAAATGCTTCAGTAAAACATGATGATTTTCTCCCTTGCCAGCACTGTAATGGCTTCTTTGCTTGCAAATCACTTTGGCGTCACTTGAAGGTATGTAGGCATAGACCAACATCCAGCCTGAATCAAAAAGGCAAATCTAAGGCACAAGCTGAAGCTTTAACTTTAAAACTCAGTAGCATATATGGCGGTGTACAAACCGAGAATTCACGATTGTACGCTATTTTATCCAAGATGAGTAAAGATGATATTGGTAGAGTGGTTAGAAGTGATGACTTGATCCAAAGATTTGGGGCAGATTTAGTGAAAGTGAGAAAGAGCCAGGATGCACACATCAGCCAAAAGATGCGTGAACTTGCACGGTTACTGCTTAAGGCAAGACAGATAGACCAGTCCATCATACAACTGAAAGATTGCATTACGCGAGAGCATTTCTCCACTGTTGTCAATGCAACAAAATTAGCAGCGAAGTATGATGAGACGACAGAGGGGTGTACAGATACCATCATTAGCATTGAAGGTGGGTCACTCCTTGCAAGCTGTTGTGACAATTCTCAAAACGATGCAATTGTGAAAGGCGACGTACAACTTCAAAGAGAAATGGATGATTTCAAGCATTTATTGAATTCACAGTGGGCAAAGGAAATTTCATCTCGTGCCCATCAAGCACTAAGAGAAATATCATGGAATAAGCCAAAGAGGTTGCCACTTACAACTGATGTCAAGAAGTTGAATACATACCTACAGAAAAGGTCATCAGATTTAACAAAGATGTTGAGTGATGAAACCTGTAAACCATCAGTGTCAGTTTGGAGAGAGCTGTGTGAAGTCACTCTGTCACAAATAATTCTGTTCAACAGAAGAAGAAGTGGGGAAGTTGGAAGACTGAAGTTAGAAACCTATAACATGAAGAGTGGTAGCACAGAGAATGACGAAATTATGAGGAGTTTGTCAGTTCTGGAGAAGAAGCTGTACCTGCATTTCACAAGAATCGAGACCATTGGGAAGAAAAGTAACAAAGTGGCTCTACTGTTAACACCTTCTGTAAAGGATGCTGTTGACTTGCTTAACAGTAAACGAAGTGACGTGGGAATTCCTGCGTCAAACAAATATGTGTTTGCACGTACCTATTATGAATCCCAAGATCATATCAGAGGTTCAGATGTACTGAGAAAGTATGCACAAAGGGCCGGCCTCACAAATGCAGCCCACATAACGTCAACGAAGCTACGAAAGCAGGTGGCAACAGTTGCACAAATTCTGAATATGGGTGATCCAGAACTACAGCAGTTGTCAACCTTTATGGGACACAGCCAAGAAGTACACAGTTCCTTTTATAGACTACCTGATGATGCCTTTCAAACTGCTAAAGTTGCCAAAATTCTCCTGTCAATGGAAAAGGGAAATATGGACATGTACAGAGGAAAGACATTAGATGAAATCAACTTGGATCCCGATGGTAAGTTGTGTTTTATCAAATACTTCCGATGACAGCTACACTGTAGTCTTTTCAGATCATAAACTAATATTTTTAAGGGAGAGTGGCACTGCAACCTATTCAATGTTTCATTTTTTTTCTGTATTTCAAATGTAATTTTTCGGTCTACTTCCTAAACCTGTGTCAATACAGTCTATTTATTAATAGGCAGCATTGTTATTGTTGATATAGTGATTTTTTTTGCAAACTAAATTTATTGTCTGTAAAAGCTATACCACTAAACACATGCAGGCAGACTGCATTGAAATCTACTCGTTGTGTGGACATGGTTTAGGAACTAGAACAAGAAATCAGATTGATGCACAAAATTGTCAAATTAGGTTACGTACAGCTTCTGTCCAGTAGAAGTCATTGTTGTTTTTTAGCTCCCATAGCCATATGTATATATGGCAATGGAAGCTATTCTTATAGGCTAGGGAACTGTCTGTATGTATGTCTGTGTGTCTGTATGTCTGTACCTACAGAACGTGACTTCTATGGTTGTTTAATGGTTATTTGGAGACTTTCACTGAAATTTCTAAACATACTTTTACTTGATATTATTTATGAATTATTCTGATGTTGCACATTATTACTTGCATACAGAACTGAAAAAATTATTGGAAAAGTAACCTTCAAGGATACAAATCAAAGAGAATTGTGGGTAATTTATTGTACTGTGAGCACAACCCACTTGTCCCAAGATCACAGTGGTTTGCTAAACCAATCAGAACACTGGTTACTTAGCACAATGGATTGATAAACCAATCGGAATGCTGCATGTTTAGCAACATAGCTCTTATTGGCTCTTTGTAGCACAAGATTTATATGTGAACGAACGATCACCTATGGTACAATGGTATAAAGAGGTACAGTAGCTGAAGACAAAACAAAAACTAAACAATGACCGAGGAAGTGAACAGCCCAACCACTCTATCAGATTTAAATCAGTTTGATGTTGACAATATACAGTCTGTGAATGCAAGCTAAATGCATGGGCTGTGTATAAAGTGTTATTATAGAACCCAAAACAAAGACAATCATGATTGCCTTTTCACTTTCATAGTTCATGGTATTCTGATTTTAACAAAAAGCGTCAAATTTGTAACAATAAGTTTTGAGGATGGAAAAAGTTAGACAGGGCTGGACATTTCTAATACACTTTGTCTTTCATAAAATCTGAAATACTTCTGCACTTGTGGGTGTGAAACAAAAAAATATTTACTCTTGCCTAATCCTTTTAGTTAATAATCCTGATTTTATTGTCCTGGATATTGTAATCTTTGTATTTCCCGACCTACCATTGTACATCAGTGACTTGAACAGGTGGGGAATTATTCATTTCGTCTGTAACAGAGTTGATCGATGATGATGATGACGACGCTGGTGATGATGATGATGATGATGACAAAGATGATGAAGATGGTGATGTTGGTGGTGGTAATGAGCAGAAAAAAGGAGATGGTCATAATGAGTATGGTTCTATTGACACAGTCACTGGTCTTTGCTGTACCCAACCTCATTTGGCGTTGACATCAGCATCTGCAGTGACAGAAAATGCCACGTCTAGCATCACGTCCACCAATCTAACTAGTTCTGTAGTGACAGACAATGCTGAATTTGATGATAATTCAACAGAACAACCACAGAGTGAGTATGAAATCACATAGACTGTCGCAAACATCACACCGTGTTATGGTGTTAAATGACCTAGTGATGAATTTGTCATCGATTAAAATGAAGCACTTCACTGAGAAGTTTCTCTCTGTGTGTAATGAAGTTTATTATGGCTCTTGTACGATGTAAACAAGTCTAATCTATAATGCGAAGTACAGGAAATGTTCTATTGGACAGTAAACCAAATTCATCATGTAAATGTAAATACAAACATAATCACTACTTAAATCATGTAAACCATATAGACATCCTTGTACACTACACGCATTCTTAGGCCTTTTTATGCACCAGGTTTTGTTTCTATGGCTGCCTTCCATTTGACTCATTCACGTTTTCCCATCATTCTTATGGGACAGTACTAATTCTGACAAACTTTCAGAGTCTAAAATGCATTCTTTTATCACATTAACTTACATTCACTAGCTTCACACCAGTGGGGGATTTGTAGATGTCAAATGACGCCATGTACTTTAATGTGCTGGTGTCAGAACTTCATCAGTATCATACTGCTGTGGAAACTGAACATCAGTTAATAAAAATGTAACTAAGACTTTCCTATAATTGTAAATTTTGACATATTACGTACATGAAGATCACTGCACACAAAATGTTGCATGCAACTATGATTTTGGCATGCCTATTTGAAGGCAAATTAAACTGCAAGACTCTTTCAATAATGCATGCTCATGACTTTTTGATATAAGTTGGTTGATATTGTATGAAGAATTTTTTTCATCAAAAATTTATGAAATGTTTTATTTTCTACAGAACTAAATCAAAGACAGTCGCCTGGAAGAAAGTTGAGAGATTGGTCGTCAGCAGAGAATAAAGCCATCTATGACCATTTTGATGTGAATTTAAAAACGCTAAAATGTCCTGGCCGCGATGAAATTCTTTGCTGTATAAAGAAGTATCCAATTCTCCATCGAAGACAATGGAGACAAATTAAAAGTCAAGTGTGGAATAAAATCAAACAATTGAAAAAAATGAAATTGACATAGCATGAATGAGATCAAAGTTAGACCACAGTAGCTGTAACTTTTGACCATATTTTTCTCCCAGTATCATGAAGGAAACCAAGCCAGGTCCATCCATCTGTACCAGTGCCTGTTTTACATGCTCATGCTGTACGTACAGATTGAAGTGGGAAAAAATAGCCCTCTCTTCCGGTCAGAATAATAGTGCCCCTAGTGGCGAAAAGCTTAATTCCTTGTGTTTTGGCATGGGCTCACAGCAACTTAAAAATGGCGTATTACTTTAAAAATTGATTGCGTAATATAAATTACAATTTGTACATGCAGGTGTACATCAATTTCATGATCTGAATCGAGTTGCTGTGTTGCGTCTGTTGATGACAATACTTTACCAAAAACAATACAGAATATTGAGGATTATTTGTAGCCTATGATGTTACCTTCTTTATATATTTGATGCATGTCTAGCTTTCTAATTTTTAGTCCCCATGGACACTGTCCAGGGGGGACTTATAGGTTTGGTCATGTCTGTCTGTCCGTCCATGTGTGCATCCGTCTGTCTGTGCGTCCGTCCGTTCACGAAGATATCTCAGAGATGCCTGGAGTGATTTCATTCAAACTTGGTACAAGGATTACTTCATATGTCATACATATGCATGTCAATTTGTTTTGTGATACAATCAAATATAGCAGCCATTTTGTTATGATTTTTTTTTCATGTACAGAGCCATAACTCAGGCACATCTCAACCCATTTTATTTAAAGTTTGTACAAGGACATTTACCTATATAATACATATGCACGTCAATTTGTTTCATGATATGATCCAATATGGCAGCATGGCGGCATTTTTTTTTTCAATTTTTTCATGTACTGAGCCATAAATCAGGCATTTTTCCAACTGATTTTATTCAATGTTGGTACAAGGACATTGACCTATGTCATGCACATACACATTGATTGTTTTTTGATACAATCCAATATATCTGCATGGCGGCCATTTTTAATGATTTTTTTCATGTAAGGAGCAATAACTCAGGTATATATCTCAACCGAATTTTTTCAAAGTTTTGTACAGCGACATGACCTATATGATGCATATGCACATCAATTTGTTTCTTGATATGATCCTATATGGCTTCCGTGCAGCCATTTTGTTACAATTTTTTCATGTACGGAGCCACAACTCGAGCAAGTCTCAACCGATTCTATTCAAAGTTGGTAAAAGGACATTGACCTCTGTCATGCATATCCAATTTGATTTGTTTGTGATACGATCAAATATGGCAACCATGCGGCCATTTTGTTACGATTTTTTTCATGTACGGAGCCACAACTCAGGCACATCTCAACCAACTTTATTCAAAGTTGGTACAAGGACATTGACCTATATCATACATATGCAAGTCATTTTGTTTCACAATATAATCCAATATGGCTGCATGGCGGCCATTTTGTTACAATTTTTTCATGTCCTTCATTCAGACATGTATCATTGGATTTTAAACTTGGTACAAGGACAGTGATCTGTCATAAATATGCATGTCAATTTGTTTCACAATCAGATGCAATATGGCTGCCTTGTGGCTATTTCGTTATTATTTTGTCATGTCCTCAGCTATAATTTGGAAATATATCAACAGATTTTTTTCAAAGTTAGTACAAGGACATTGACCTACCATAAGGACATTGACCTATCATGATTTTCATAAATATGCATGTCTATTGGTTTCACAGTCCAATGCAATATAATGGCTGCCAGGTGGCCATTTTGTTACAATTTTTTCACTACAGAGCTATAACTCAGGACATATTTCCACTAGTATCATTCAAAGATGGCACAAGGACATTGACCTATGTCATACATATGCAAATCAATTTGTTTAACGGCATGTAGCAGTATCATGTGAATATTATACTGCATTAAATTTCATGAAACTTGGTACAGATGTTAAGCTCGCATTACTTTAACGATGAAAAAGACATTTATCAGTGTCAAGTTAGTTAATTTGTAATTGCATATGTAAGGAACTTTCCTAATTAGAAGGATATATCCACAGATACTGTGTTAAATTTGATGACACTTGGTAGAGATTTTGATCTCATAGTGTTGTAAATACAAATCAATGACACTTAGTGGTATCACTTGTATATGTAGAGTAATTGTTAGTTTGCATTTACATAGTGGATTTTCGTTTTTTGAGCGTGGATGTCCAAAGTACTGCATCAAACTTTATGAAATATGGTACCGGTGATAATCTGTCAGTGTTAGGATAGGATGCAAAAATGTTTGGCAGCATCCTGTACATTAAGTACTAATCGATTCATTTTAATGACCTTTTGTAATTAGTATGGCGGCTTACATTGGTTTTATGTTTTCACCACCATTGAACTCATTTTTGGCCATTACATTGTAAGCCCAATTTGTATCGTTGTATTTTTAATCACACACCTAATTAATGAAGAGGACTCTTTCCTTTAAGAGTACTTGTAATTAAAGTACCCATTAACAAGTGGGGACTGTGTCATTGTCAATGACTTATTATCTGAGGAAAGATAATATAGCTTAACTACTGGTATTTGACATTGTTGCATTCGCTTCCATATGTATAGCGATGTTGATTGTAATGTTCCTTGTTTCATTGATGGCAATTAAGCATGTCATTAAAGCTATTTCATAAAATGCAATCAATGTTGTTCTCCTTTCTGTTTTGATTCAGTTACCAATGCAACTGAACTACAACTAACTAAAGTCATCAAACATATTTCTGTCTGTGCTAAAGCATGGATAGAAAAATGTCAGAAAAGGTTTGGATAATGTTACTGATTCTGATAAAACTATAGTACTGACATAATGTTGGTATGTAAAACTTCTGGTGTAATGCCATGTTAATGGAAGCTATTCTTACAAGCTAGAAATTGCACGTATGTACAGTCAAATCTGTGTTAAGGACCATCTATGCAGCACAGCCTCTCGTCTATAATGGCCACTTTGGAGCAGTCCCAACAAATTTTACGATAAAGCACCTGGATGTAGTGGGCATGCACCCTTTCAATGTCCTGTTTGGCAGTTTAATTGTATATCCATCCAAGTCAAAAAGCCATGTACCTCAGTACATAGTAGCACTGGTTTTAAAATTGCTTGTTTTTTTTTTCAATTTGATCTAATGTGACCCAGATTTGATAATTATAGGGCACAATTAGTATTTTAAGGACTTGTGAAACTGCACAAATATATATATCATTGAAACTTTGGCCCAATACAGCAATAAGTGACTTGAATATGAAGATTCGCATCTTCAGATTGGTACTGTGAATTTTTGTCAAAATATTTTATTGTTCAAATCTTCGATTGCTAGTCCCTTGTAAGGTAGTAGACTAGATACCAGTGAACTGATACATAATCTGTATTGATGAACTCCCTTTTAAAGACTAGCGCATTTTAGAGTTGAAAATTTCAAATATTTTTCAACATTTTTAAGGTTGTGTTGTATATGGATGTAACACCCGTCAGGTTCAACCAACAAAGCAAGGGCATAATTGCACACACAAAAGCAGTTTATTAACTATCAAAGTGACGACTTTTTATACACACAAACATATCTGGTTCACCACCAACAAAGCAAGGGCATAATTGCACACACCAAAACAGTTTAACTACCAAAGTGACGACTTTTATACACACAAACATATCTGGTTCAGTCGACAAAGCAAGGGCATAATTGCACACACCAAAGTGGTGAACTACCAAAGTGACGACTTTTTATACACACAAACATATCTGGTTCAACCAACAAAGTAAGGGTATTATTGCACACACCAAAGTGGTTTAACTATTTTGAACACATGGAATTGACAGTGAAAATTCTTGCCTTCAGTAATTTTTCGAAGTTTTTAAAATATTGTTCCCATAAGCTAAATTTGTCAAATGTACATGTACAATATTAGCTCCCATATGGTACATGTATTAATGCAAGTACGTACTTCTGTAGAACTGCCTCAAATGTCACCATGGCTTTTGGTGTGGATGCATGCGGGTCTGTAGTGAGCAGTGTGCGAAGCGCACGCAAAATCTCTACTGTAGTACTGGCCTTTTAATTCTTATTTCTTTTTTAATTCTGCAAATGAAGATGACAATCAAAACCAAAACTCGGGGCAACTGATCTCAGTGTTAAAAAAGAAACACGAAATCAGCGAAAGGGGCTTGAAATATGTCCCAACACGGTAATGCTAAGCATCCAGAAATCCGATCAGGGATGGTTAAATTTTGGCAGCACAAACACTGGATCACACAAAAATGAGTCAATACATTACTTGGCTCTTCAAAAAACGATTCTGCCTTCTCCCCTTTGAGGGACTCATCGTCAAATACAAAAAATTAGGGCAGCTAATGAAGAGAAATAATACTGAAGTGTTGAAACCCACGGTAAAAGATGAATCCCAAATTTAAAATGCAGGCCTTAGCGTAATCATTACAGTGAGCAAGGCAAATGGCCATCAAGGTCAAAATACAATGAAGACAGTACTTTGCATAATGTTTAAATATCGGGCATTTACTTTCTTGCACCGAAATTTGACGTCCGACATATTTCCGTCACACATAACATTCTATATATCGGGTTTAATATCGGTACCAGACGATACAAGAATGACTTGCCTTCTGTTGCGGCACGCCGGGTTTGAGAAACTGCCAATAATTTACTTCAGGCTGATACATATCGGCGATTTTGGAACTCTTTATAGTAAACGATACTAGGCAAATCTTGTATGATTCGCCCTGCGTCTCGACACGCCGGATCTGTGAAATCACAGATATTAACTCGATATTTATATTGGCGACTGGGACCCTAATATCGTCACTAGAATGACTCGATTCGTGTCTCGGGCACGTCTGGTCTATGTAAAATCACCGATGTTAATCGGCGATTTTCTGGACAAATGTCCGATATATGTCCGATTTGCCACGTCACAGATCTTGTTAAGGCCGACTTCATCATTGCGGCTCGAACTTTGATACTAGACGATACTATACTTGTCAAATTGCGGGCAAATAATCGATGTTTATCTGGGAGACACTACCTTTATGTACATTGGCCCCGCGGTCTAGGGACCAAGCCCAACTTATGTAGTCCGACCCTAACTTAAATTATACGGTACTAGACTTGTCTAAAACGGTGGGTAAATATCCAATATCAAAGATTTCACCACCTCACATATCTGGCCATAGTGTTTGTCGAGGGTCTATGATCTGAACAAACAATTCTAATTTCGATACTGTGTTGTCCAGTAAACACGATTGGAACTAATTTGGGATAATTGGATGGTGAAGTAATGTAATCTCTTCTGATTTTCTTTTTACATTACACAATTGCTTTGATGAGTAATCTGCAATATTGCAACATTCAGCTATACGGCACCAAACGAAACACTTTCGAGAAATTTGAAAAATATGAAAATCCAATTATCCCAAATTATTTCCAATCATGTTACACATGCATCATGGTAGATACGCTAAACAATTACTCTTTTATGACCACGACGAGATCTCAAACCTAACGCATGCTTAAGAAATGGGGAACATATTGAATAGCGCTACTACTCCAGAGAGAAAACGTGAGGTAAGGTCTTACGCTTTGCTGCAGTACCGATCAGTCTGTTCACCTTTTATTTGCGAATTTCACGTTTTGCATATCTCCTGAAAGAATAAATTTCGTATCTTTGGATAAGTTTGCCAGGTATTTAGCTTAGCAAAACATTCTGGTAAACTTCTGTACATAAGGGAAAGTTACTGGCCCGCGTCTTTAGGCACAGCAGGGCATCTTTCAAGAGTTATTGGTCCGGTATGAAAATCGCTGGTCTCGGCCATCGGGTTATATAAAGATGCAAACGACCTAAAAACGTTATTTATTGATGAAAAACCGCCTGTTTAATTTCTTGCGATTGGTTGTTCAGGGTCCCACAGATGCTGTCTTTATGGCATGCCAAAACTATACGTTCTCAAAATGCAACAGATGTTTAAATGTAGGGAAAATATGCATATTTAGAGAATATAATCATATTGTTATCAGAAGACCTTAGGATTAGTAATACGTTGAATTTTAAGTAAATTTGAAGGCAATCCTCTACAAATACTACATGCCCATATTTTGTAAAAAACGCAATATCATTGCTGACTGTACAGATTGGGCTGTGTTGACAAGCTGAACACAGAGTATTTCATCATGCTTCATGGATTTGAACCACAAACGGCAGTTGATTCACAGAATAAAAACTCTGGGGAAAAGAGTCAAAAGTTAGAGCTATTAGAGTCTTAAACTTTTTTGAATTTATTTCATATTTGTACAAGAATTTTCCATAATGTGAATTTGAAATAAGGAGCAACATTCAAGGCTGCTGGAAATAAGTATTAACAACTCGCTACATTGCAAAAATATATTCAGGGGAATTACAAAGATAAACCATTTCATGTCTACAATATTAACACTAATATTGTCCAGTAAAAACACATGCAGAGTCTAAAAAAATGTGATACTGAGTCATTATTGGACAAAGTTGAAAGGAGGGGAATATAATTAAACATAGATCGTTTGCTTTTCCTAGTTTACCTTGTTTGTAGTTTGCAGGTGCTTTTGCATTAGTGGTGTCACTGTGATAGTAGGACATGTTCAGACACACACATGCCCTAACATAGGGTGTCACTGTGATAGTGGGACATGTTCAGACACACACATGCCCTAACATAGATAGTAGAGAACAGGTTGACACACAAGCTTTCACATAGATAGTAAGACCAGTGCATGCCCTCACAACTCGGTCTGGCGTCATATGCACGAAGGTCCAATATATAGAGAACTAAGGCACTTAGAGCTTATATCTAGCGTGTGCCCCACTATTTAAGGGTCAGAGATTTTTTTTCTGCGTGTTATATGTACAAAAACCCACTCCTTCATGGTGTCCTCACAACGTAGGTTGGCAACAGGTGCCTTCACTATGTTATGAAGACACGTATGTGTGTGTGTGTGTGGTGGTGTGTGTGTGTGTGTGTGTGTGTGTGTGTGTGTGTCTCTTCAAGGGAAGGAGGGCACTTGGTCTTACAGGAAAACTTTACCTTGTACAACAGCAAAATGGCGATCACACAGGTTCGGACACAGGCTGACTTCTCTGATCTGTCAGAAAGGCTGAACATAATTGTATGATATTGACATTAACTATACATTTTAGCCAATTGTCAGTATGTTTTGTTTTGTGTATCAACTGCAGTTACTTGCTCTACTCCCCAGCATGTTAGAATAACAAATATTCTGTTTGGTAAAACACTCTGAACATGTGTAAAGACTAATCATTGTATTTGATTGCAAATGAATACTAGTCTGGACTTTACTTCAATTTTTAACTAACAATAACAATGCTGACTGTACACGTATGTAGATAAGTTAAAAACCTGGGCTTTTCGTCATGCTTCAGGGGGAATAACGAGAAACTGGAGTGAATACACAAAACAAAAACACCAAAAAAACTAGCCTAATATTACAGCTATATTTCATATTAATTATAGACAGTTTTGTTTTGAGTCCCACTTGAAGTCTCAAAATTAAATAAAATGCCCCTATGTGTACCTTTGATGTTGTAACTCCTCTGTCAATTTTTCCACCCCTCTAGGGGTGTTTATGAAAGCATCTTAACTCATTCCACATTTTATATCACTAGCAAAAACACCCAGGAGCCTTTGTCTGATTATATGAGTGTTAGCTGCGTCCTCTTGAGAAACCAACGGCACTTTGGTCGTGCGCTATACTATAACTGCATCTTTTGATGCGTTACTAACTTTAAAGAACTTGCCATACTTTCCATTGGCAGTAGAAAGGAGAAGGTATGCTTAAATGTATACAGAAAATAGGTAAATGTATCCATAGTACGGTGACAAGTGAGTCCCATTCCAATTATCAATATATTAAAAAATATCATAATTACGCTGAATATGCTGCCAATACTTTAATCCAGTCTTGTTTGGGCTTAAGGAGTAATACCTTCGGTTCCGTTCCGGTGACATTGTCCGTACCGGAGGTTACACAGAGCTGTCCTTGCTAACGTTAGTAACCTGACGTACAGTGGCTGTTAATGGCGCTCCAAATTCACTGCACTATGTACATTTATCATTATAACAGAATTTCACACAAGGAGAAGCAAAGCGTAACTGATTGTTGTAGCCAACTGTGCTCTTGGTGATGATTATCATTCCGCTCGGTAACTTACAGGTACATGACTGATGATCATTCCGTGTTAGTAAATATATCTTGGTAGCTTTGAGAATCATTTTCTTCGTCAATGACCACAATTATATCTTCAAGGAGTTTGAGAGACTTTTTATGCAAGGGCTGCCCATCAGCCCCCCCCCCCCCCCCCGCCTAAAGCTATTTCTAACTCTGGCCTTGGCACTGAGGACAGAGAACACATAAACACACAACGTACACTCATAGTGAGTCGAACTAGTCCCGTTATGGTAAGACCTTTGCCATACCGTGGAACAATTCTCATCTGTATTTTTCATTCAACTATTCTAAATTAATTGGCCGATTTCCCAATCTTTGCCAGTGAGGAGATACTCACGTCCACTGTATTTCATGTTAAAAATTATCACTAAAACTAGCCTGCGAAATATAACCTAATCCCAAATCAGGACCTCACTTGATTTTGAAATCTTTACACTTGCCGGACCCTAACTCTTTACACCTGTCTGGTAGTGCTTCTGGCAGTGCTACCTCCATTTAGATTAGATTAGATTAGATTAGATTAGATTATACTTTATTGTCCTTTAGCGGAAATTTTTCTTTCGCTTCACCTACATATATACAATAAGACACACAAATAGAATCACATAGAAAACACAATAAAAGCTTACAAACGTAAACGTTAAAAATTGATACAGACTTATAAAAATAAAGACATCATGTAATGTGTAATCTAAAATGGGTGGAAGCTTACAAATTACAGACTGGAATTTAGTATGCTTATTGCACTTGGTATAAAAGATTTCTTTAAAATATTCTTGCGAGTTATGGGCACTCGATAGCGTCTCCCTGAAGGCAACAGATCAAACTGAGAATACAATGGATGTGAGGCATCGCTTACAATAGCCTTGGCTTTCCTATATACAGATTGTCTATACAAATTACAGAGCTGGCATTGTTTCTTGCCAATTATTTTTCCGGCCATATTCACTACTCTTTCCAACTTATTCCTGTTGATAACACTCAAGTTACCATACCACACTGTGATATTGAAAGTTATCACACTTTCTATGAGACTCTTGTATACCTTCTCTAAAACATCTTGACTGACGTTAAAACCTCGAAGCCGTCTCAGTAAAAACATGCGCTGCATGGCCTTTTGACAATACAATTGGTGTTTTCATTAAAATTCAGCTTCTGATCTAACTGCAAACCTAGATATTTAAAACACGTGACAATTTCAACAGATTCACTATTCAGTGTAACAGGCTCAACAGTGTCGGCACATCTATAACTATCTATCACAAGTTCCTTGGTTTTGGCAACATTCATTTCCAGAAAACTGCGTTTACACCAGTCTTGTAAGTTTGCAACATGATCAAAATACATGCGTTCATTCAAGCATTTTTCTTTCACCAGGAGGCCGACAAGTGCCATATCGTCGGCATATTTAAACAAACTTGCAGCTGGATTATTAATTCTCATTTAATCAGTATAAATTGAGAACAAAACTGGTGCTAAAACGCAGCCCTGTGGTGCGCCCGTGTTCAATATAAGCTCATTTGAAAAAGTTCCATTCATCCTTACTCTCTGGGGTCTATTTGAAAGAAAATCTCGAATCCAGTGAATGTATATCCTTTCACATTTAAATCAAAAAGTCGTTGTAATAGAATGTGAGTTTGCATCGTATTGAAAGAATTTATTGTAGAACTCGTCTAACTGTATAAATGACACAAACAGGATGATCTGATCTGTGGTTGAACTACCCTAGCATCATTGGCTAAGTGATCATCAATCGGATCTTCACAGCCAGTGTGGCACAGAACATCTCAAACTTTAGCTACTGTGGCCAACAATAATATTGTATGTTTGGCCTATTTGGCCATTAATTTGACTTCGTAGGCTTTCTGTGACCTATGATTTCCCCTTTGAAAATGTCAATCGGATGGGTTACAAATTTGTCCTTTCTGATTACATAATTACAAGATCTATAAACATCTTCAATGGAGATGGATGACCTTGAACAATAATATCTTTATGGGCATCTTTGGGTCTGGGTACTTTGACTTAAGGAGCACTAAGATTTACACCTGGCTTAGGGCTTGTATCTAGCGTGAAACATCTTTTAAATTAAATATGATTATATGTATATATATATATATATATATATATATATATATATATATATATATATATATATTATACTACGTCTACAAATTAAAAAACATCATAAGGATGCTGCAAATGAAAAATAAGTTTATTTAATGACCTCTGCTTCAATCTCTAGATTAATTCGGTCACTCTCGTGTAGTCCAATGCCATTCCATACTTTTTGGTTATTGCCTCCGTGTCTGTCATAATTGGCATGTAGGATAAAATTTACATTCCTAAGTTTTCTCTTTATGTCTTGCGTACATTTGTATAATGCGGTAACATTACCCAGACACTTGCACCATCATGTCGGGCACTTAATCCTTGGTTCACCGCTTGATCATCACGGCTAGTGCAAAACATGTGGTCTGTGTTTTATCATATTTAATGTTGGCTCTTTTTACTTTATGGGGTCACATTTGTTCATTGTCATTCGCCTATGTCTTAAAAATGATACTTTTCATCCTGTTATTTCAAACGGTGACCAATGCGTTGGATATGGCGTAGACATTGGCGTATATGCAGATTATGGTCTTGTGTTGCTGTATTTTGTTTACCCATATAAAGTTGATGTGCATGGCTGTATATCAACATCAAATTCTATATTTATTGTGAATGTCGGTATTTGACAAATTTCTTGACAAAGTACTTTAAATACAAAGTAGTTATGATATTCTACCCGGGTGTCCATAAATTGAAACTGTCAGGATAACCTTTCTATTCAACAAAGTAAAATTATTTTCCTTTCACATTTTCGATTTTCAATATTTTTTTCGGCTCTGCAGAAGGTATCAGGTTCCGCAGTCACACGTTCACTTCATGTTCATAGAAGGTATTCAACCCTTCTTGATTCTGCAAGTCATTTATCCTGCACTCTGATTATACTGTTAGAATAGTGATGACTATGAAAATGTCTTGTTTCCTATTAGGAGGGTACCCTTTCTTGGACAAACCCGTATACTTTGTTATCTTGACTTTCTCATCAATACTGAACTTTTATTTTTCCCTGACTAGCCATCCCGTGGCCGTCAAGCTGTACTAATGCTTGGTCGGGTTCATATGAATACTGCTGTGCTTGTACTGTTGTATTCTTTAGGTACTTACATTGATCCACCACCTTGTCTGTTTATAGGTAAAATGTTTCCAATTTATCCTTTCAATGCAATGTATGGTTGACTCGCTAAACTCCACTGCCTTCTTAACACTGTACGTATAAAAGCAATGAATTATCATCACAGAGCTAATTTTGCATCTTCTTATTTGAGAAGTCATGACCTACAATCAATCATTCAGTAACTTTTCTGCTCATCGGTGTCCAGCAGACAGAATCCTTGCCCTGAGTATACTCTGAAATGCATTGCTGAGCAATCTATCACTGTGAGTATGGATCCCGCGGTTGTCGATGTAAACTCCTTCATTCCTACTGAGTCCACTTGCCATTGTGTTTCTATTTTTGTCAAGAAAACTTTCTATGGCTGATCAAGTTTGGAGGAGTGGGCCTGTGCATTATATTTTTCAGGTGAGTATATAATTATTATTCTATCTGCGTACAAATAACGTAATTGAGTCCCCGTTCTATTGATTTCCTATACAATATTTCAACATCATAAAAACCTGTCTCTAGAAGTATATATGTCTGCCGTAGTTGTTGTTGTTCAAGCTTTTAGCGTCTGCCCTAGCGAATATATATATATATATATATATATATATATATATATATATATATATATATATATATATATATATATATATATATTGGTATAGGCAATTTCTTCTTCGGTCCTTTAAAATTTAAGTAGATCTACATGTACATGTGACATCAAGGATTTTCCATATCTCGTTACAGTATGCCTGGTCATTTGACGAATGAGTTTTTCATTAATGTGTACTAGATATCATTTCTAATTGATTAAAATTAAAATGAGAGATATACCTAATTACGTCGCGATGTTCATATGATTGATCGCCTAGTTACTGAGACATTGATAAATCGTGCGTATCTGATAGAAACATCTTGTTAAAAACACGCTCACTTTAAACAGTTTAGCCGATACCATAGCTCATGTCCGTTCGCTGGCGACCATGATTAAGCAGCTCATAATACTGATTGCAGCCCTTTTGCAGGTAAGGTTCTAGCATTAACTTTTTTCATTGTATATTGAACATAGTACATACAATGCCTGCAAGAAATGTTGAGCCTTATAAACTCGGTTTGAAAACCTGTCTGTTCAATCTTTATTATCAATGACTTTGTTCATGCCTTGCGGTACATTTTCTTCACTGCAGTGCTGCTCGTGTGGTGCTATTTTATCCTTGATAGTTGCATCAAGTATTTTGTAAATTTTCATATTCTTTTGACATACGTCAAAGCGCGCTGTACAACGCTCTGTGACGTATGTCTGGTGCAGTGTTTAAAAAATAAATAAATAATAATAATAATAATAATAATAATTATAATAATAATAATAATAATAAATATTCTAACTATATTCTATTGGAATGTATAACTACCTTTGTAAACAATTTCCGCTGCCCACATTGGAGAGCAGACGGGCATTTTTAATATTACAATTACTGTACAAAATTGTAAGTCTTATCACAACATATCTGATGTACTTGCACAGATTAACGTTTATACTCACCCCATAGCTCTGCGTCGTACACTTCATTTTAGATTTGCTTCTCTTCGTACGAATATTTATTTTCTTTTTTATCACGCAGCCAAAACGTTTTAATACAATTTCTAATGAAAAAATTTAGACATTTTGGGTGATTTTATTACCTTAATACGCAATTTACATCAGCTATTGATTGATTCATACACAGTGTATTCTGTTTTCACTTGTTCATTTTTGTCATAGTTAAAGGGATATAGTCGTCTGACTGCGCCTGTGCGAGATTCTTGTTTACAAACAATGTATTTAGTGCACGATATCAAGATGCACCTCATCATCATAGCTGCAACTTTAAATTATACGATGATAGATTATGACAGATATGTTTTAACTTTCATCAATCACCATTGTGCCTTGGACACATTGTTGCCATGGGTGGTATGGGTCCCATACGACCTTTGAGCGCAGTTCCGACGACTATATCCCTTTAATATATTGTTTTCATTGCCCATTTTTGTCGTGTTAGATTTATTTTTGTTTTTCTTTGTCACTGTTATTTTTTCTCTTTTCTTTATGAAAAGAACCTGTAATTGGGGCAACATGTTGGTTCATAAATAAATAATTAAATAAATAATAAAATGTTAAAAACATAAATTTGAGACCATTTGGATGCAATCAAATAGCTACGTTCAGTGAATTTTTGCTGATCCCGACGACATGAACCACAATACTCCGAGGAATACTTTCGTTCAGCAAAGTGTCATTTAACAAATTAGAATTTTATTATTATTATTAATTCTTTATTTCGGACAATGAGCATGTCCATATATATAAATGGTTACAGGATTGGCAAAAAGAATGATACAAAAAAGGTTACATCAAGAAATATTCATTTATGGGTTAGACCATAAAGACATATTTCTGAACACAGATTAGAAGACTGAATTTATCCATCTTTTCTCAAGTCAGAAGTGAAGTACACAACATCATACACCTTACGTATAATTAGGTTCTCACTCATAGAAACCCTTTTCATCAAACTATGATTTGCTTTCTAAGCAAAGCATCAAAAGTGTCAATCCTATTATATACAAACATAGTACTAGCACTGCTGCGTCTGTCATATCGTAGAAGTATGCGACCAGCATTATTGTAAGCAACTTTCAATTGTTTCAGGGCGCTTTTATTATAGCTGACCCATAAGTTACCACCATACAATTGATAGCAATATGCTTTAAAGAGTTTACATTTAACACTCTGAGAACACATAGAAAATTTTCTCAAAAGCATGTTAGCAGAGATATAAAAAGATCTCCTCTGACGCTCGATATCAGAATTGTCACTGAAGGTATTTGCCAACATATAGCCGAGGTGCTTTTTCTTTTCAACAAATCGCAGTTTAACTCCATTGAGATAAACAGCCGGAATATGTTCCATCATACATCGCTTGAGAATTATACACATACATACAGTTTTCTCTGTATTGAAAACAATATCATGAATATCGCCATAATTGCTACATATATTTAAAAGTATCTGAGTTCCTTTCACTGACGGGCTTATCAGACATATATCATCTGCATACATCAGATGGTTAACAAAAATACCACCGATGTTGCAACCAACCTTAGAATTAATCAATCTATGGCTAAGATGATCCATATACACATTGAAAAAATTTTGGGGACAATACACCACCTTGCTTCACACCGTTTTTAACAGTAAAATGTGTTGAAATACAGGAGCCCCATCGAACAGAGATTTCCTGCGTTCTGTACCAGGTTAAAAGGTATCTCACATAGCAAATAGGAACATTACGGTTGATCAGTTTCTTGAATAATGACCAGTGATTCACACGATCGAAAGCTTTAGAAGCATCCATAAAAGTAACGATAACATTGCTACCATGACTTCTATAATAGCTAATGACCTCTTTCAGGACAAACATACACATATCAGTAGAATGACAAGTTTTAAAACCAAATTGGTAAGGTGAAGATCCAAGGAACGACTCAATCTTATTCAAAATAACTAATTCAAAACTTTCGAGGTAATAGTAGACAGAGCAATCGGGCGATAGTTGTTCTTATCGCTTACATTTTTGTTCTTATCCTTAACAATGGGCACTAACAAAACTTCAGAAAATCTAGGAGGACATACATTATGAATAAGCATTGAAGTGAGACACATGCTCAAAAGTACAATTAACTTATTACTAGCATATACAAAATGCTCAGATGAGAGAGAATCTGGACCAGCAGATTTACCTTGTTGTAACTTGTCAATGGCTTTACGAACATCACTAGGTGATACAAAACTCATTTGATCAAGGTTGCAATCGTCAACCTTATTCAACACGAATTCTTTGTCTCTAACCGAGTGCACCACATTTAAGAGATCACTAAAATGGTTCCGCCACATTTCAGAGATATTGACATCACCACTGCAGCCATCTACAGTGTTGGGTCTAGGCGGAGTCTTTGCATTAATTCTGTTGATGGACTGCCAAAATGCATTACAATTACCAGTAAACAAACTATTCGCAGCCGCATCAGCTTTGATTTGCTCCTCATTACGTCTGCAACTTCTTAAAGCATATTTAAATCTCGCATGCGTACGACGCTTGAATTCAAAAAGGGGCCCATTCCTCGGTTTTCCACTTTCACGCCATAGTTTAAATGCATCCCGAGCAACAGAATGGACGTCTTTGAGGTAATCATTCCACCCTGTCACAGTATGATCAACATTATCACGAATACATGGTGAAATCTGAAGACCTGCTGAATACAAGCTATCAATAATATCATCATAAAACTGAGAAATACACCGAGCATGATTAGTGTTGTGGCAATGAACATCCTTACAACAAAGGCTATCAGTTGGAATGTGAATCTCAGCAAGAAGCTTGTCAGAGATATTACGATATTCATTACATTGATTACAGTTCACCTTAGACCAATTTACAGATTTCCAGAGTACTGCTTATTGTTGTTATGAAGATTTTCACATGACGGCAATGTACCAGTATTGAGAACTATGCTGAGTGGGAAATGATCAGAAGATATAACATCATATAAAACAGACATCGAATTAATACACTGGTGAGTAGAGAGTGACGAAATACAGTGGTCAAGCCATGAAGTGGTACCATGTACGTCACTGACATAAGTAAATGGATTATCTCTCAGTAAAAGCTTATCAGAGATAAGATAGTCGTACTCATCACAGAAACTTTGCAGA
Organism: Ptychodera flava; assembly: GCF_041260155.1. NCBI lineage: Eukaryota > Metazoa > Hemichordata > Enteropneusta > Ptychoderidae > Ptychodera > Ptychodera flava. Next base: position 19,284,896 of record NC_091934.1, read on the forward strand.
GTTGTACCAAATAGTGAATCCGTATCGGCATTCCAATCACCGATCATCATACAACTATAACAATCACTAGATTGAACAATGGCGTGAGCCTTAGCTAATCGCTCTATAAATTCGTCATGATTTTCACTATTACATGTCGGCATATACACATTAATAATAAGCATTTGACAATTGGCTATATTGAGCTCAATGCCTAAAATTCTGCTATCATTAAAGGAACGGACTTTAACAGCATGACTTATCGATTTGCGCCATAAAAACGCAAGACCGCCATACGGTCTACCTATTAATAAGCTCTCACTAGTATCAACAGCAGATTCACCAAAGTAATCAAAATCCTGGTGAATCTTTTGTAGAAAGGATATGTTATCACTTGTCAACCAGTGTTCCTGTAATAAACAAATGTCGTGACTATCACACAGATCACGAACTGCATTCAACGAGTTCTTGACAGAGCGACAATTATATGATGCTATACGCAGATTCATTGGTTAGTTTCTTGGTTTATAGAACTTTCGAATCAGCACTCCTTCTGGCCAGACATCGGGATTCAGCAGTTTCTGAAAGTTCCGCGCATTAACAGTTACACGAAAAGACGCGTACGATCCTATTTCGTTGCTAACTGTTCACAGTTCATCACGTCAAGTTGAGCTGTATCGGCAATATATCTGACAACTTGGACGGGTTTCGTGTCAGGTTTCAGTCTGCTGACAAACAGTGACTTACTTTGCGAAACAGCTGGAAGACCTGAATGCTTCTTACTGCCAACTATATATTTGCGACGTCCTGTTGATGCTGCAAGTGCAGACTCAGCTGACGATCCGGAAGACACAAGCTTACTGCTAGGTTTTGAGTTATGTGCTTGGTCATCGGGTTTACCGTTGACAACTGCCTCGGCATAACTTGATCGATTACGTTTACGTCGAACGTACGACACCATGGTAAACCCATCATCTGTGTTGACAGCCGCAGCATTATCGATACTGTTTTCGTCACAGTTTTCCCTGACTCGCACCTTGGAATTGGATTGTCACTGGCATGTACAGCGTCATCTTCAAAGAGAGCATTATCAGAGTTCACATTTGCAACAGGTGGATCCTCAACAGGCGTTTCATTACCAGAGCCATTCATATGCAAATTTACATTTCCAACAGTGAAAGCATTGTCCGCTGTATCTACTGCTTTAGCTTGATGCACTGAATTTCCAAGAACAGGATTGCAGACTTTGTCCTTTATTTGCCGAATATCATCAGACGTTCGCAAATAAAGACTGGATATATTATTGACATCTTCTTTGAGTCCATCAAACTCGACTTGCATTCGATTTATCTTTGATAACAAGGTTGATACATCGATGTAATTATAATCAACTGGAGGTAGCTTAGACAGATCTTGAGCCACGAAGACAGGAATATTCTCAGGATCAATTTCTAATAAAAGCGTCACAATGTCTTGAACATTCGATTGCGATTTATTTGACCCTGTCGTCTCTTCAGGCGTCGAGAGGTAAACTCCCACATACATCATATAGAATTACCTTGGCTTGTTCAATTGCGTCGTCATTGTACGCAGATACACACAGTTTCACAATATCATCAACTGGCAAAACGTCCATCTTATTAACAACAAAGCACAAAAGTTCGTTAATGATGACATTACCAGGAAAATGTGACTTCTGATGAGTGTTGAGATGGAAGCTGGAGCTTCGCACCTTCTGATGACCAGTAGTCCCGCTTCCAGAAGTACCAGATGCTGGAGGGTCAGACGATACACCAGTGCCGCCATTGTTGCAAGACAAAGGCGGCTCGCCACGGTCATGGTCATGGTCAGGTACAGGAAACCGCTTTTTCTTGCAATTTGGGCACAAATCCAAGTCACCCTGACAAACTCTGACATTCTGGCAAGTTCCACAATCTTGACATCGCAACATTACCGTGATAGTGACTGATAATCACGGAAAAAGAAGACCAGTAGCGGAGCGACTAAAAGAGCGTGTCTTCACTACTATATGCAAATGTACTTTAATAATAAGTGTGCTCGCTTTTAAAGAGCCATGCGTATTTGTTACCGGGACAAGAGAGGTTTAATTACACCTAATTACGTTCCAACAGTACACCTAGTGTCATTGTCACATGATAAATGAACGACAAGTATGTGTACATGTAGCACGGATGTTCGGAACGGGGAGCGAAACATGTTCTCGTAGTCATAATGGAGTGCGGCATTTTTGAGATCTCTTTGTGTTTTCCTTGAATTTAGACATGCAATCCCGCAAAGTTCCTTCGTAAATTAGCAAACATGTTTGATATCAGAATATTTCGTCAAGTAGAATTTGCATAAGTACAAGAAGTACTCACCATGATGATTTCGCGACATGAACGAAATATTGAGGTGTTATTCCACTTTTCATCTGACGCCTCGACAAGATTTCTTTAAACCGTCTGATGCGCACACACTTACGTGTAACCAAACCTCTCTAATAGTAACGATTTTGCAACTATGTATAAGCGACTGTTTCACGAAAACTAGACAGCGTGAAAATTTGCGACAGTTATTGTTGATTGTTGTTCTACGTGGAATGTTTCAATGTCGGAAGATAGACAACAATTGACAGATTGTTTCCGATCAGTGAATCTCCGGTTGGTGTAAATGATGTGACGTTGCTGCGCTATAGTACTTGCAAAAACATTATTTCATTTGAAAGACAGGGTGACTTTAAACTATCATGAATGTAAGAGTATTACATTTACATAGTTTACAACAAAGAAACAATGAAAGGTTTACTTCCAAGAGTATTTAGCCCTTAACTAGGGATATTACAGGAAAATAATTCAAGATACGCTGAGGTAACACGCTGAATGGACGGTGCGCCTATCCCCGCGCATTTACAATCAAAATTTTTCTAGCTGCAAAACTGAATAGGCCAAGGTGTTGTTTTAGTCGACGTGCATCAGCGATTTTACAAGATTAACACAGCAGGGCTGGATGTATTCTTGTTACCACTTAATCATCTACATGCGCTTAGTTAACCACACACCACGGCCACTCCATATATGTACAGACAGTAACATAAACAAATCACCGCACTTTGCAATGTCAATGCTATATGTTTCTTCTTTATTTCTGATGAAATGCAATGTAGTTGGTGTTTGAATACATATATACTTGGTTTACAATTCATAAAACGTCATTGGTAATTACTGAGTAGAGGATTTAGTGACAGTCATCAAATGGAAAGGCGACCCTAACAATGAAATATTATGAACTCTAATAATGAACTGTCACACTCACTGTGATCGTGGTGTGTTTGTAACTGAGAGCATGTAGCCGTTTAAATGTGAACGAGACTACATCCAGCCCTGCTGTGTTACATATAATGTTGTATAATTGCTGTTACACTTGGATTAAAACATTGCCTTGGCCAATTCAGTTTATTTTGAGGCGCCAAATGTAAAATAATTACTTTACACATTTAAAACGTATAAGCGCACATATTTACACATACACACATAATTGTATGTGTACGTGTTATGTATGTGTTTGTGTGTGTGTGTGTGTGTGTGTGTGTGTGTGTGTGTACGTATCCATGCAGAGATATGATGTGATGTGCGTGCGTGTAAATATACACGCTTATACGTTTTAAATGTGTAAATTAATTATTTTACATTCGGCGTCCCATAGGACACCATGCCGGGAAGCTCCTACACGGTGAACTGCTCTCATTGAAAATCGAAAGTACGAATAGGGGTCCCCATCAGCGTTTTGTATTAAAGAAGAAAATTACCTTCTGTTTACTCAAACTACAAATTGTCGCCACCCTTGTGTTATCTCTATGGGGAAAATACAATTCTCGATTTCAAAAAAAAAGAGCCAAGCCTGTGAAAACTTAATTTACTTCATAAGCTGTTCTAAATGAGCACCAAAAAGCGGTAGGCCAAACAAGAGTTATGTTAAAGTTTGAAAGTTCGAATATCTGTCCTCGAGGCGCAGTCTACCTAACTTATTCTGCTAAACTTATCCTGGGCTTGCTGTTCCGTCATGCCAAAAAAGATCTGTCTGTAAAATTTGAAATTATTCAATGTTTTTCTTTTTTCCTTTTTAGATTTTCTCTGTCGGGGCGTATCAAAGTAAGTACTTGACAATTAATTGTTCCGAATAGACCGAATTGTGTACCGAACAGACCCTCGTTCAATGTAAAATTGGTTTAGAGCTCAGTGTAAAAATAATAAATAAAATATGAATCATGCAGTTATAAAACAGATAAAGATCACCTTTAGTTTTCAGTGAGGCTAGATGAATCACAGGTCGTGTGATTGAGATTACATGATTTTGAAATATAGGTTTTATTTAGATTATTTTTCTCAAGGCTTGTCTTCAAGTTGATCAAAGTATTAAGGTGGCGAAGAGTAACCCATAGGGGTGAAGTCAAACGTTGTATGTCACATAAAAAAACTCACGTTAAAGCCACCCCTTCCGAAAATTAAGCCTCTTATTTTGAATCCATCCCTAGGCTTTGTCTGAGTAAATGAAACAATTGATTGCCTATTTTAGGGTTAAGCTGAGTATGAAAACAATATGATTGTATCTTTAACTTCAATGTTTATGCAAAAACAATTGTAGTTACAACTCAAGTCAATAGCCTGCGTTTTGAATCGGATGTTAGCAATTAACGTCATTCGTTTTAATCAAAAAGTGTGCATTTCTCCTTCTTTGTAAATGTATATTCTTCCGCTTATCAAATCGATTTTTCGGGTTAACAACTTTATTGGTACGAAACTCCGCATTCCATAAACACCCAAAAAATATTCGATATCGAACTTTTGATGTCGTCCCCGGTCACTCTTTCAGACTGGACAATGTGTAGTCAGTTCCCAAAAAATGCGGGTGCTACGTCGCAAGCTCATTCAGCTCACACCTTGTGGGTTTTACAATGAAAACTGAGCGGATGATAATTTTATAATTTTTTTCAAGGTCCATTTGTTGCTAGTCACTGATATAAAATATTTCTCGTTTCCATGATCGCATTTTCTGAATAAAATTGAGTAGGGTCAACGGCATCACTCACCACCAATTTGGTTGTTTTTCTAATGTGCAACAATGACTGACGTAATCAAACTCGAGTTTGATTTATATTTCTTGAGTGATTTTTTTTTCATTTTTTTCGCTCTCGCATATATTCAAGATCTTAAAAGTTCGACAGGAAAATATTAAGAACAGATAGGGAAACCGAAATCACCCAATTTTCACCCATGGCTTTAGGTTTTTTAGCTCACATTTGGTATACCAATGTGAGGTAATCGTATAAGCTGAATCAGTTCATTTGCATGCCATTTGCATGTCTGTATGTATGTTATGTATGTATGTAATGTATGTATGTACGTATGTATGTATGTATGTATGTATGTATGTCCGTCCACGTCAAAAACAGCTAAACCGCAGCGCCTTCTGTCTTAGTATGTATGTATGTATGTATGTACGTATGTATGTATGTATGTATGTATGTAGTATGTATGTCTGTCCACGTCAAAAACAGCTAAACCGCAGCGCCTTCTGTCTTAGTATTTGGTGTACACGTTGCACCTAGGAGTGGAGATGTGAATTTGTTCAAATAAACATGTCAGTGCCAAAATATGCAAATGAGGGGAAAAAAGGAAAAACCCTGCAAATGCTAAAACTCTGTAACCGTTGGTCAGATTGGGTTGAAACTTGGTGTGCAGGTTATTTTAGGTTTTTAAAGTAGGTGTTTAAAATTTGGGATGAAATTTGCATGTTTCTATTTTGAGGGTAATTTTTTTCAGTTTTTAGTCAAAAAATGTTTTTCTCTGAAACCACTCATCTGATTGCTTTGAAAGTTGGTATACATGTTCCTTAGGATAACCTCAGTCAAGAGTATCCAAATTGAATTGAAATTTTAATATTTGTAATTTTGGGGCAATTTTCCAAATTTTTGATCAAAACTTTTTTTATTGAAAAATTACTAATCTGATAGCTTTGATATTCGGTATACAGGTTCCTAAGGTTGATCAAAATCAGTTTAATGAATATTGTGAAGATATCTTGAATTTTGTATTTTTGCTGAATTTTTTGGTTACTTTTCTCAATTTAAGTAAAATTTCTTCTTCTCTGAAACCGCTCGCCCAATTGCTCTCAAATTTGGATTGGATGTTTGCAAGGGGGGCCCTTCTAATTGTTGAAATTACGACAAAATTGGAAATATTACTGTTTTGGGGCAATTTTTGTCATTTTTGGTTAAAAAATCTTAAAAGATATTAAAACCCCTGGACAGACAGCTTTTATATTTGGTGTACAGATGTCCAGAGATGACAATAGTTAGATATGTGGAAATTGTCCTGAAATATACAAATTTGTATTTTTAAGACAATTTTGTCATTTTTGGTCAAGAAAACTTGTTCTCAAAATTACTTGTCTGATAGCTTTGTAATTTGTACAAAATTCCCAAGGGATGTTATGAGATAAATTTTCTGCTCAAAGTGTTGGGAACCCCCAAATTTTTACATTTTTGGAAATTTTCTTTCGTGACCTTAAATGACCTACACCAACCCAGGATATGTTGTGAGAGAGTTTTGAAGGCTGTGAACATAATTTTGTCATATTTAATATCAATTTATTGTACAATTTGATCCAGAAAAACAAAGCTGATGTAAATTTTTTCATTGCGAACCATTTTTGCAACTTTTGCATGTAAGACACACAAGAACTGATGAGAAATTTGGATCCAGGATAATTCCAGATGTCGTAATCTCTCCCACAGTGGCAGGCATTTCACTATCTGTAACTGATTTAAGTGCTGTTTACATTCGAATGATAGCACTCATAGCATTAATTAAAACATCCCCAAGGTTGTAAATACATTTCCTGCCATGCCAGCTGGTCTTATGTAAGGGGTGGAACATTTGATATTCAGGAGGGGGTAGGGGATAGAAGATTGATAGGTAGCGTTACTTTTTACCAGATCCCTTGTACATTTTTTCCCACTCTTTATTTTTTCCCCACTCTTCCACCTTTTCTTTTGTCAAGCTTCTTTGGCTAATGTTTTTGTTGACATTTGCTTATGTATGTAGGATCGCTTGTCCCATTGCTATAGAAGTTGATATGCATGTTCCTAAAGATGACCTCCAGTACCTAAGTTGCAGACCTTATTTGCTTTTGTCATTCTTGTTTTTATGGTTTAAATATTTCTTGAATTTACCAACTCAAACCGAATGTGAGCACACTGTCCTTGACGGTATTTTTTAATTGCTAGAATATTGAAAATTAAACACAATTTTTACATGATTACGATGTCCGAAAAAATGTACACTTAAGTTCCTGTAAAAGCGTACATAACGCTTTCTTTACTGAATAAAAAAATCTTTCGACGACCATTCCTATCTTTTGTTAACAATGTGAGGACTTGCAGATAATTATATATTCATTTTTGTTGCAAAAATGATAAAATTTCGTTTATTTGTACAGCATTATCGCATTCAAGTCCCACATTTTGATGCGTATTTGATTAGTTCCACATGATTATTCTGTTCAGTGATTCACTAGAACAAGTTACGTAATGTCTAAAGAATAGATCTTTCTCAAACTCCTATTAAGCTAGACGTGTGGGAACACCAGTGCATGTGGGATCGACTTGTTCTTACATTCTGTATTGCCGAGCGCGAGCGATAGATACATGTATTTTCGTTTGACGAATGTTCATCAGTCCTTTTCTGCCAAATCCCACCGTGACGCCTAAACGGCGAATAGGCGAATAGGCGAATGTTGTGACCTCCCACTATAAACCTCAAAGTGTTTCACGAGCAGACGACTTACATTAAAGTGAATGAGTTTGTGCACGTAACCACGTTGATGACAACTATGAAGATTTAGGGAGCATTCGTTATTTACGGGGAGGGGGGCGGTGGAATTTGAGCGACAAATGAAACGTAAAAAGCGACCCCCCCCCTCCAAATCAAATTTCTAAAATTTGACCCCCCTCAATTCATCAATTGTAAAATGTGACCCCCCCCCCCATGAAAAAAAAATCATCAGATTTGATTCATTAACCCTTCGCACCCTGTGGCCCCGGGCTGAAAAAGTTTCCTCACATACTAGAGAATCAAGATTTTTGGTGAAATGCCAAAATCAAATTTTTTGCACACACATGAACTTGTAATCGCTCTAGTTTAATCAAGTACACTAATATCAATAATCAAGAGTACATAAATACACAGATTTACCTAGTTTTATATTGGAAAAAATTATTCATAGTTTCCATATAGACAAGATAGTGAATCAACATTTCGGTGACATTCCAAAATCAAATTTCTTGCACAAACATCCACTTGTTACCACCCTAGTCTAATCAAGTAAATTAATATCAATAATCAAGCGTACATAAATACACAGATTTAACTAGTTTTGTAATGGAAAAAAAATTATTCATAGTTTCCTCTGACAAGATAGTGAATTAACAATTCGGTGAAATTCCAAAATCAAATTTCTTGCTCACACATGCACTGGTAACTACCCTAGTCTTATCAAGTACATTAATATCAATAATCAAGAGTCTATAAATACACAGATTTAGCTAGTTTTGTATTTAAAAGAAATTATTCATAGCTTCTCATAGATTATGTATGGAGGACCTGTGTATTTTCTATTTTGCCTGGGAGTTCTTGTGTGTTATCACTGTATACCTAGGGAGTCCAAGACGGGAACTTTCCAGAGAGTGTTTTACGTTGCATGCTGCACTGGCACCGGAAGGTTATAGTGTCGGCGTGTGCTTTTTAAGTCAGATATTTCTCTATTTTGAGTCTTACTCAAGTAAGCAGATATGTAAAGAAACCGGTGAGTGGCAGAGATCGAATTTTATGCCAATCAGATTGTTTAATTAAACCCTACGCCATCCTCTACTTTAGTCGATGGAACGAACATTGCTCACACAAGTTAAAGCCGTGCCACTGCACGCTAAGATGATAATATCACCACAAGTTGAAAGCTGATCTTTCTGCAGCAAATTGTGTGTTAACTGTGAACTTTATTCCGTTTATGAGTTCAGTCAGATGTCTGAGATTGTCATGAGAACATTATTTATGATTGTTCCACTGAACTTTTGTCGATGCGCGGAGTTAGCAGAGGAAAACTTCAGATTAGTTCGGCATGTCCCGACCGGAAGTAAACAGAGATCTAAGATGGCTGCTCCCGTGGTAGCTGAACTGGACGCTGCTTAGCAGTGAATTGCGTGTGTTGTCGCCGACTTTCATGTGCAGACATTACACGGGACTTACAATTGTGCTCATCATCGAACATTAGTTAAAGTCGCGTGTGAACTATTTGTGTTTCCCAGCCGCGTGGTCAAGTCTGAGGTACCTCTGCGGTAACGTTAAGTTTTCCATAGAAATTGTTAAGCATTTAGAAAGGCTTTGAACAGAGTTTTTGTTCTGAAAGTGTGTTCGACTCCTGCCGTCGGGAGGTCGATCAGTACGGTTATTGTTACCATGGAGTAATATTTGTAGTTTTGAAATACGGTTTTACTATTTTATATGTAGACCCCGATATTTGACACAATATAGCAATATACAGAAGTTGTTTGTTACATTATATGACTGTTTGTTGGTTCCTCATTTCATGCCCCATGCTGTGTAGCCCTGCGCACAGGTGTGTGCACGTGTGTTCCCAGCATTATATGGCCTCTACCACAGCCCTGCAATGGTCTTTGAACAGACTTGAGGTCTCTGCGGCCTGGATCTGGACCGCAATGAAGACTAAACGGTCTTTTTGGCCAAAATTCTGCTCTATTGGGGCAAAATCCTTTCCCTGCCTACCTTTACCTCCTAACCAATCCCAGAAAAGATGCGATTGACTTCTCCTAACGTCCAAAACCGCTCATTTTCTGAAACATAACATACTCGACAAGTTGTTTACCCATGGAGATCCCCATTTTGAATCTCGCTGCAGAGACCCCAGTTATCTCCACAGACCATTGCAGGGCTGTGGTGGAGGCTGTATACGCCAGGAACACACAGACCTGTACTCAGGGCTACATGCTCTGTTGCTGCTCTAGAGAGGTTAACGCCAGTCTCGGACTTGTTGGCCCTGCTAGAGAAATAAATTTGGCTGAGCTTCGGTCGGTTATTATTCTGCCGTCTCGAAACATCGGTTACACAAGCAACATTTCGGTGAAATTCAAAGTCAGTTTTGTTTTCCATAACTCAATACAAACCTTTGTAAAATTTGACCCCCCTTCTATCATTGATTGTAAAATTAGACCCCCCCTAAAAAGCGGTTTTATAAAAGTCAACACCCCCTGATTTCCACCGGCCCCCCCTCCCCGTAAATAACGAATGCTCCCTTACCAAGGCGCGATTGCAATGTCCAAAGTTACATTGACCATTACGTTAGCGAATATATATTATAGTAAATGTGGTTTGAGCGGTAAGAAAAAAATATTCCTTAGGTATAAAAATGTTTCGTATAAAATTATATTTGAATGAATGTTGACTACGTTTTTGGTGAAGAATGATATAATTTAAGAGTTTTATTGATGACAATGGTTTTTAGCTCACGTGTTAACCTGTGAGCTAATGTCATAGCGATGTCTCTCTGTCTGTGTGTCTGCAGGTGTGTCTGTCGTCTGTCTGTTTACACGATCACTCAAAAACGCCTGAACGGATTCAAGTCAGATTTGGTAGATAGGTGCCATATGCAAATTGCAAGAACTGATTAGATTTTGGCTGGTGTGGCTTGTATATTTATGAAGTCATGAAATAATTTTTTTTTTTGCAAAGGTTTCCTATGTACACGGTAATGGCAGTGTAGACATATAGCAAGAAATACTGCACTTAATATCATTCAACTTTTCACAGGTACAATCTCAGAACATTATGATGATACTGTGAGTGTCATGTCAATTATCTGCTCATTTTCATAATTAATGAACTTTTGTAATTAGTGATATAACTCTGAAATTTCTACACCTAATTGTACTGAGAAGCATTGGGCAGTGTCAAGTTAATAAATATTTCATTTGCATATTTAATAAGGTCTTGTAATTAGTCATGTAACTCCAAAATAACTGCACCAAATTTGATAAAATCTACTGCAGATACTGATCTGACAGATATCTGAATGTGTTTAGAAGCATTAAAGCACTGGTCATTATTCCTAGCCAGCAAGGTTTTAATGATGACATACAGGGTCGGTATAGATGGAAACGGAGGACAATGGCGTGTGTATGTAGGTAGGTGGGTAGAAAAATAGGTAGGTGGGATGTATGTATGTATGTATGTATGTATGTATGTATGTATGTATGTATGTATGTATGTATGTATGTATGCATTCATGCATGCATGCATGGCTGTATATGTGTGTGTGTATGTGTATGTATGTGCATGCATGCGTACGTAAGGATACCTTCTTACATATACATATGCATGTATGTGCGTGTATATTTACGCGTATCGTAGGGAACAAATTGCTTTTGTAGTACACTTAAATGAACAATTCTATTTTGTCACATTTTGCCGCAATACCGGGGGAGGTTGCATTTTGGCCACTCGACCAAGATGAGTTGCTTAGCGATGTATCGGGTAATGGTAATAACGGCACGAATGGTGGTGGCGCTATTCTTGTTTCTGATGCACAAGGCACTCTAGCTGGGGCTTATCAGTTCACTGGCAATGCTAGCTCGTACGTTGAATTCCCAAACAACGGTGCATACGACACAAGATACTCTATACACATGCTGATGTACGTCTATCCTCAAGGAATGTTTGGTCCAATTTTCAACTTTCAACAAGACGCTTATGGAGTCCACCTGTACAGTGGTGATGAAGAATACCGTGCTCGGTTCCTTATACGAAACAGTTTATTGAGAACTGATGCCGTACAAATACGAACTTTGGAACAAAACACGTGGAATTTCGTCGGAGCCAGTTACAACTACAGTACCGGGCTAGCCAAAGTGTGGGTAATGGATCAGTTGAAATCATCGAGGGATATTGGTATAATTGAGCTGGCAACCAACTATGAAGCCAGGATGGGCGTAATTAGCAATGATATCAAATTTTTGAAAGCCATGGTATCGTGTATGCAGGTGTACGACAGAGAATTGTCGCCATCAGAAATTTTGGCCGCAGAATCGAGGTGCAAGATAGGTACAGAAATGTTGTATGTATGTATGTATGTATGTATGTATGTATGTATTATGTATGTATGTATGTATGTATGTATGTATTTATGTATGTATGTATGTATGTATGTATGTATGTATGTATGTATGTATGTATGATCGATCTGAGAGATTTTGTCTCATAAAGTAATAACATAATGACAAAGGAGGAAGACAGTCCAATAAGATGTCACATGATCTAGAAACACTATACAGTCTGTCGTCAAAAGGTATTATAAACTTATATGATTTTAGAAAATTTCATCTCAATGGTTTGCTATTCCGCTTACAGACACAGAAAACCCTGTAATCAACTGTACGTCGGACCTCTCGACATCGACCTTCATCGATATCCCTATGAAGTCTGTGACATGGCCTATTCCTAATGCAACTGATAATTCTGGCACGATACACATAAGTGGAAGCCATGAGCCCGGGAGTAACTTTTCAATAGGCAGTACAGTTGTGTATTATGAGGCGTCGGACCCAAATGATAATATGGCAACATGTTCATTTACCATAACTGTGGAAGGTAATTTACAATACGAATTTAAGGCACCTTTCTCTTGCATTATACTTGAATTATACCATTGCCTTCCAATCAGAGGAGAGTTATTGTAAGAGATTTCCATAACTAATGTTACAGTAATAAGTGACAGACGTTAAATAGCATAAAACCAGCCATATCACCGTAACATTGTAGGGATTTATGAATATCATAAAAGTGACAAGTTTGTGTCTGTGATCCTGGTAAATGTTTAAACTCTTGCTTTTTTCAAGGAAGAGCGTGGTGCATAGATTTACAATATAGTTGTTTACTTGTGTGTTTTTATACTTTGTAATTAATCTGAGTGAGTTGAGTCAAGGTCATAAGCAACCTTTTGAGAACACTGCATATTAGCTCGAGTCATTTCTCATTGAATTACAAGTATAGAACTACATTATCTGAAGGTTTCGACTTGCGTCAACACTTCCTTCGATTGGAAGTATGTTTCACTGTCGGTCATGAGCGTTATTAGACCCAAACTCTTCGTCAATTACAATGTACATCAGAGTCAGAGCTATCTCTATCACTGCTCAGGTATGCAGTGAGAGTGATACTGCAGCAGCAGGACGGTACCTGATAGTGACACTGGCCGTAGGGAGTAGCTGTATTAACTTTGATGATTTTGACGAAATTTTTGTTTAGTTTATACAACTGTGTTCTTGTTCTACTCTCTTCAACATGTTGAACTGTCCAGTATTCAGCTTGCTAACACAGCCTGTGTATGTGTACCATGCATGTTTATCACTGACAACGGACTGTCAGTCTGCACTATAATTAAATTATCGCCTAATACATATTTGTCTATACGGGCTTTGTCGACAAACTGAATTATATGTGTTTGAGGATGATGTAGGGAAACAGCAAGAAACCGTACTTGATATATTGCACAGAAATAGTACAAAATCATCAACAGTTGCAGCTTCTTCCCTGTTACTAAACTCAAGTTTGTTTTCTTTTACGACAAATCATACGTGTTTAGATTTTTTCAAGATCAAAAGTCATGAAATGTGACAAAATGGTTCTAGATTTGATATCTATAACAAACATTACAACATCTTTGATGACATAAAAATGGTATTCATTTTTCATTAAATTACCCACAAAAACTTGGAATTGGAATATGTAAAAGGTAATAGGCGACCAAAAATTGTTCATGTCCCCACCTACAGGCAGAGCAAAAGTTTCAAGTCCGCCTCTACTACCCTAAAAATTTCGAATCCCCCCTGAATTCATCCAGCGCCCCTACCATTTTTTGCCCACGTGTGAACACGTGGGCTTATGTCGCAGCGATGTCTGTCTGTCTGTGTGTCTGTCTGTCTGTTGGTCCATTTTCTCAAAAACGGCTGAACGTATTTCAGTCAAATTGGTAGACATCTTCAGAATTCAAATGGCTAGAACTGAAAAGGTTTTGGTGGGCGTGGCTTGGATATTAATGAAGTTATGAAAGTTTTAATTTTTCTGTTACGCCGCGTATGACAAGTGAAAACAATCGACTGTTTGAGGGCGCTGTGAAATGTGCTTGTCCAGGTTGGCTACAGCTGCAGCTGGATAGCTCTGGTTTCAACCACGGTCCCTCCGTGTTTCAACCTCGTATTGAACATTAAAAATATGATATTTTATTACTCATTCAACTCACTATTCAAGATAAAATATCGTTTAGCAAATTAGCTTCATCCTTGGTAATTGATTGTTTCCCTCGCTGCTCGATCGCCAGAAATGAGTACATACGTTCTTAGCCCTGCGTACGATGCTGTGTGTTCCGCTACAGCTAATAGCCCCGCTCACCACAGCCCTGCAAAGGCCCGTACGTAGAGTTGGTGACTTCAAATCCATTTTTGGACTTGACGTAAAAAGCCAAATTACTGCCGAAATTCAGCGTTCTTGGGCCCAAGTCGTATCCTGCCTACCTCAGCTACTCGATCGCTTCCAAAAATGCCAGTCTTTTATTCTTTTTTCGTAAATAACCGTCGATGTCGGCAACTCTCTCGCTAGCCCTGCGTACGTACGCAGTGTACGCTGTGCATTCCCTGTGTGCGTTCCTAACACACAGCGTACACTGCGTACGTACGCAGGGCTAGCGAGAGAGTTGCCGACATCGACGGTTATTTACGAAAAAAGAATAAAAGACTGGCATTTTGGAAGCGATCGAGTAGCTGAGGTAGGCAGGGATACGACTTGGGCCCAAGAACGCTGAATTTCGGCAGTAATTTGGCTTTTTACGTCAAGTCCAAAAATGGATTTGAAGTCACCAACTCTACGTATGGGTCTTTGCAGGGCTGTGGTGAGCGGGGCTATTATTAGCTGTAGCGGAACACACAGCATCATACGCAGGGCTAATACGTTCTCTACCTAGCCTCATGGCATGGAAGTGCTGATGAATAATATTACTTTGGGTCAAAGGTATTGAAGTGTCCAATCAGGTTCGTGCACAGAGTCCAAGGCCATGACCTACTTCATGTACTTCTGCACTGTTTTGATTTTGCTTCGCCAAGAAACGTATTCGTCATTGTCCATAGAAGTATGTTTGCTCTCCTTTGAGGTTGTTTGTGAAACAAATTCCGGGATAGGCCTTGGCATGCATACGATCGGCATCGCGGCAGTGCATGTAGCTAGCCCTACGAGTATGGCGAGAGTGTCCGGCTTTCAATTCAATTCAATCAATAGAACTTTATTTATCCCAAACACGGGCAATTAAAAAGCGTGGCTCAAATACAACATCAAAAATATATAATACAAATTTACAAAATGGAGGAGACGCAGGACTATACAAAAAACAGTTTAGGAATCATTTAAAAGCCGCACAGCGGTTGGAATGAATGACAACTTGCGCCGGTTTGACCTGCAAGCCGGGTATCTAAAACGCCGACCAGAGGGAAGTGTGTCGAACTCTGCTGATAAAATATGATCACTAGACAAAAGAATTGAGCGGGCTTTCCTGAGTACTTGCTGATTATAAAACGTAGAAAGACTTCTCTGGGGTATACCAATTAGTTTTGAGCTAAGTGAAACAATTCTATCAAGTGAAGTTTTGTTTTTAACAGACAGATTTTGATACCAACAAATGAATGAAAATGAGATAACGCTTTCAATGTAAGATTTATAAAAAAAGAGATAAAATTTGTCTATCAACCATGAATGAACGCAGTTTCCTTAAAAAGTACAATCTTTGCTGCCCCTTCTTCAGTATAGCATCGGTGTTATGATCCCATTTCAATTTGTTGTCAAATATTGAACCAAGGTATGTATACTTCGAAACAATCTCGACTTCTTGATCGTGAACAATGGACGTAGGAGGGTTGCGTTCTTGCCTCCTAAAATCAATTATCATTTCCTTAGTTTTCTTAACATTTAAGTTTAGATACGAATTATCACACCACTCAACAAACTCACTAAGAGCGGGACCATGATGACATTCTGATCCCTGTAGAAGTGTAAGCAGAGCACTATCGTCAGCAAACTTAACAAGATGGCTACCTTCATGTGTACTTCTACAATCGTCAGTATAAAGGATGTACAACAGAGGAGACAGAACGCAACCCTGAGGAGAACCTGTATTTGTTTGAATGATACTTGACAAAATACCATTGACAAACACCCTTTGTGATCTATTTGTAAGAAAGTCAATAATCCAAAGTACAAGTTGATTGCTAAAATTAAATTTTAAGAGTTTTTCTGCAAGGATGTGGGGTTGGATTGTGTTGAAAGCACTGGAGAAATCTGCGAAAAGGATTCTTGCATGAGCACCTGTTTTTTCTAAGTGTTTGTACAGTGTATTGAGAATGAAAAGCTTAGCATCTTCAACACCTTTCCGGTCGATATGCAAATTGTAGGGGGTCTAGTTTGTTGCCAACCTTGGCTACGCCGCCTCCCACCTCCGGCAGGCGGCGTAGCCCCCGGCGTAGCCAAAGCCGGACACTGTCGCCATACTCGTAGGGCTACGCATGTAGCGTACCATGCTTGTGTAACTGCCGAGCTCAACGTGCATTCACGGTTGATACTCGTGTACAATCATGATGTGTTCAATTCTGATGAAGATTCATAAGTCTTACTTTTGCAGTCTTTTTTCCGTACGATAATCCCGACAATACGTGTTACTGTTAGACGAGGTGGCCATTTTATGATTCAATACTGCACAGCTACATAGCGTCACTATCGTGTGATCGAGGTACAGCATTGTTGAACGGGATACAGAAACTCTGCAGAGGGAGAAACGATCGTTGACATGAACAGTCAATGTACTTCAGCACGTAGTCCGCAGATAGCGGATCGAGAAAATAAACGTGTCCCAGTAAATAACGGAATATTTATGTACATTAACTCGATATTAATCAAATTTCCAGCTCATCGCAAAAAAATGTATTGCAAAGATTAGACAAATACTGCACTGTATGGAAAAAACAGTCTGTAGAATAGTTCAACCTCAAGTGGTATTACCCGAGACAAACACTTGTGTTGTCAATTTTGATTTCATTTCATAAACTTCATACTTCATCGAGTATCGTGTATTTCAGCCTTTGTGAAGCCATTTTATTGATATTTTCAATTTTTGTCTTGGCTTTGTTGTGGAATATGTTGAATCGTCTCCGTGGACATGTAGGCAAAAGTGTGACGGGGTCGAAGTGACTTGGGTACCTGGGGCCGACCAAAACCAGTGTGAATACTGGGGTCAAAGCGGACAGCGGCCGGGATGACGTGTTCCCCAAGCGAGCTACCTTCAGAAGTCTGTTTCATCGCAAAAAACGTCAACTTTTAAACCCGTCATTTATTTACTGATGTTATTCTCAGCATCACAAACATATACGCCTCTGCTATGTATCACAGCAAATAGTTATATTTGAGCGCCCCGTAAATGAGATCCTCGTTTTTTTGCGAACCCGGAAGTGTGTCTTGCTCAATGCATTTCCTACCCATAGCGAGGGAAACTGCCCGCGTTCCCATGCTCCCATGCACCCTTTTTCAATGCCAGTGCAACGCCATCTGTGCAAAATTTGTTGTGGTATGCTCCCGTGTGATGGAAAACCTCTCTTATTCTAACAATGACGTAGTTGACTTTGGACTTCGATTTCGTAAATGTGATGTCCATGCAGTGAGTTTGGGTTGGCGCGCTTATAATGCAATCTTCGCCCGCCTGCGGTCCGATATCCCGCATTTATTAGCGATATTTATCTGTTTTGACTTGACCAAAGTTGGCAAAACTTGCTATGTACATTAAAGATACTATGATACAAGATTATTGAAAGTCATTTGACATTTTTTTCAGCCAATTCCCAATATGCATATTTAATGAACCTTCCAAATTAGGGATATATACTGGCATTTACTTGATAAAATTTGGCGAAACATGCTGTGTACATTGATCATTATACCAGGTTATAACAGTATTGAAAGTCATTTTGCATTTTCATGTCAGCTAATTCATAATTTGCATAAATAGCTAACAAGCTTTCACGGTTTGGCATATAGAGCTTGAAGGACTTGACCAAAGGTAATTACACATGCTATATTGTGATACAATGACAGTACTCAAAGAAATTAATTATTTTTATTTCAGCTAATTACATATTTGAATACTTAATGACCTTTAGATTTGATCTGTGGTGAAATTCATTGTGTTGATCATAACTCTTTAAATGTAGCAAAGCATGTAGCAAAGGTTCAAACTTGCACATAAATGCAATATATAATGAAACACGTGAGCATTTTCAGTTCATATCTGGTTTACTTAGCCAATACCTTATTTGCAAATTTAATGAACTTTCCTAATTAAGGATATTTACCTGTCTTGACCAGACCAAAGCTGACAAATTGTTTTGTACATTAAAGATACTATGATACGAGATTATTAAAAGTCATTTAACATTTTTACTTCAGCCTATTCCTAATTTGCATATTTAATGAGAACATTTCAATCAATTCCTTATTTTGCATATTTTAATGAACTTTCCTGATTGGGGATATATTTGGATTTAGAATTAATCTGTGGTGAATATTATTCGTTATGTTGATCATAACACTTTCAATGAAGTTGCAGAAATGTGGCAAGGGTTCAGTTTGCATATAACTGCAATATATAATGAAACACGTGGGCATTTTCAGTTCATATCTGGTTTGTGAACGCAGCCTTATGCAAGGATACTCATTATAAACAATAGCTATGTAAATATGCACAGCCTGGTTTGAGCGTGGGTGAGTGGAAAATGCCATACCCATCGGAAGATGGTACCTTCCATATCACTTGATGCAAGTTTCAAGCCTGGAGCTATTTTCCCATGATTCAAAGTACATGGAGTTGATGAAGCTCTAAAATGCAACTGCCTGCACTATTTTTATTTTATATTAGTAAAAAATTGCGAGAGTTATAAATTGCGAAAATAGCTTTTCCTGGGTAAGTGACCACAAAGCTAGCACATATGTAAAAATCATCCTTGGTGAACTTTCCCTTCAAGTCTATATTTCAAGAATGGTTGACAAACAAGAAACGAAATCTGGTACATACATTTTGTTAGAAAATGTCAAGAACTAACTGATTTTTGAATATTATGACTTCCATATTTTGTGCTTATTTATATAATATATGAAATTAAAAAAAACGGATTTACATTGAGCATTGCTTAAAAAAGTTTGATGAGATTTGCTATAAATGTTGATCACACTATGATATATCAGCGATGAAATATATTAAAAGGGTGACATGACAGTTAATTGCTAATTTGCACATTTTGATTAACTTTCATGATTAAGGAAATGTAGCAGGAATGACTTGACTAGAGTTCACAAAACTTGCTTTGCACATAAGAGATGCTGTGATATAACATTCGCAATATATGACCAGCCGATTTGTAATTTGAATATTTTAACGTGTTATCCGAAGTTGTTGTATACAGTAGAATTGTAATCAGATTCGAACTCACAGCGTACGGGCTCCCAGTTACGTAGCGAAGGTATATATTATATATATATATATATATATATATATATATATATATATATATATATATATATATATATATATATATATATATATATATATATATATATATAATATAGCTTGATGTGTGGGTATTCCAATAGGAACAAACTGTGCACCACTTCTTGCAGATTTGTTTCTTTATTTATATGAAGCTGAGTTCATACAATCTCTCAACAAGTCTGGCCGTAAGGGAATTGCAAAACGTTTTAATAACACACACACACGTATATTGATGACCTTCTAGTTTGAATAATCCAAACATATCAAATTATCTGAATTATAGTTACCTGGATGAGTTTCAGATGAAAGAAACAACAGAAAGTTCAAGTTCAGCTTCATACCTTGATCTGTTGATCCAAATAAGACATCACGCACTGTACACCAAGCTATATGACAAGAGGGATTATTTTTATTTGAATTATCAACTTTCCCTACGTGTCGAGCAACATTCAATCTGCTCCAGCTTATGGTGTATATGTTCACAGCTCCTTAGATACTGTAGAGCTTGCGAGTCATATGAAGATTTTCGAGAATGACATGCCTCATTGGCTTTAGTGAGACAGGGCTTCTCGGAAAAAAGACTTGCAAGATCTTTAAGAAATTCAATGGTAGATATGGGGATATGGTTTCCAAATATGACACAGCTGTTACGCAAATGATGCGTGACAGTATTCCCAACTTTGACCTTGTACGGTAGCTTCACTGAGTTACCATTGACACTTCAGGGTCATGCTTGACGGGTGTAGCATGCTAGCAGCCCATTCCTCACACCCGGTACCAACACTTATGATTGCATTCGTGGTTCAAGATGGTCCTTCATTATCTTGTAAATATTTTCTTTTTGGTATTTTATACTAAAAGACATGGTAATTTATTACGTTGTATGATTTGGATTATTGAATTTGTTTTGACGTCATATTGCCAGTTCCTTATTTACGTACAATTAAGGTAGAATGCGCCTCCGGGAAAGATATTCGGACTCTAAAACTTTGAGGATTCTTTTCCGATACACCAGTTGCTTGGGCTAATTCTAAAGCTTTTAGAGAAAGAAAAATTGTCACCCTCTTAGTTTTTTTGAATTCCAAAATTAATGATTTTTTCATAGAGTTAACACAAGGACGGCGGCCATTTTGAATTTCAAATATTGGTAAATCTTGTAGAGGTTATTTATTTCTCTAGTACCAAAATTTGCACGGTGGTCTTTGATTTTTATTCTTGGTTTCGAAAGAGAATGGGTGAAAGATTCCTTAAGAAAAGTTTAAGCAAAAGTTTGAGTTTTACTTACGAGGCGCATACTACCTTACGAGCAAGTGGGTATGTATGTCATGATGTGGTTAAATCTGGGCGCTTAAATAAATGATACAAACATGGTTAGGGAATGCCATTTAACCAATAACAGTGCAGTTGTGAAACATATGTTCATAGTACATTTCAAAATCCTAGGAGTTAGACAGAAATTCCAGGTTTATGACAAGTATTCTTTTTTCTATATGCCTATCTACCGAATATATATTTACACAGTCAAGATCAGACCCTTGTTTGATACAGTGAATGGGACAAGGGAAACGTTGTCGACAAATGAAGTAAGTACACGTCCTCATGACAGTTCTTATTTACATTGTCATGTAATGTTAACATCAACTGTATACACATCCAAGCTATTTTCTTTCGTATGTCTGAGGGAAAAAGTCGTTTATATGGTGTTGTTACTGCAGTGGATTTCAGTGTCGTTAGCTAGTTTAGAAACTTTCTTACAGTTGGGATCATGCCACTTATACTGACATCCCCCTTTTACTCTTCCCTTCGCTAACTTCGGCGTTTTTCCATGATGCAACTTTGTTCTTTTTCAGAACTGTTTGGCCTTTTTTAAACAAATGAACGCGTAAGTTATCAATTGTAAAAATAACATTACCTATGTTCCCAGACCCAAAGGTAGCACATATCAGTTATAATCTTGGGTGACCTTCCCCTTTTATCAATCTATAACCTATTACTCCTCAGAAAACACTGGAGGATAGTATGCTAAATATGTGACAACGGCGGATGAAATCCAACACTGTGCATTCGGTGTATCACTAGTACAGAAAATTGCGAGAAATTTGCGAGAAATGGACACTTTCTCGCTGTATTGCGAGAAGTAAGCGAGAATATAAACTTTCTCGCGATCAAGCTGCGAGAACTGTGCTTTCTCGCATGCATCTGCGAGAAATTTAATTCTCGCTATCAATTAGTGATAATGTTTTCTCGCTCTACATCTGCGAGAAATTGTGCAATTTTTGTGAAATGCTTACACAGAAGAACACAATTTCTCGCAGATGCAGAGCGAGAAAACAAATTTCTTTTATATTGATTGCCAGAATTCAGTTTCTCGCAGATGCTGAGTGAGAAAACACAGTTCTCGCCAGCTGATTGCGAGAAAATTAAATTCTCGCTACGTTATTGCGAGAAAGTTATGTATTCTCGCTTACTTCTCGCAAAAAGCGAGAAAGTGTACATTTCTCGCAAAGTTCTCGCAAATTTCTAAACTAGTGTTTGTTGACACTGCAAAAACTACTTTCTGACACAACTTTACGTTTTTCTGACAGGTCATCGAACGTTTGGATGAATTATCAAACTCAATAACTGGTCTTTATAATATGAATGTGTCACAGGAGCAGAGCAAAGACATAGCATATGGTAAATGGAAACGAAAGACTCTTAGCCTTCTATGATGAATGCGGTTTGACAGATATTAGTGATATGAAGTTTATGTAGTTTGAAATCGGGTCCTCGAAAATATATTATTCTTCACGGCATATAATTGATAGTTTATCCAATCTGTGAAGGCCAATATCTGCTTCGAGTTCGATAAATTGAAATTTATTTTATCTTGCATTCTGACAAGTTTACTGCAAAATGTCCTCAATGTCAGAATATGCGTCTCATAATCAGACGTATTTTACTGATAACCCCTGGATCAACTTAATAATTTGATCTCTATATAAATAATAAAAACGAATATATATAGGTATGTCTCATCGCTACTTCCTGTACAATGTTTTACAGGAAGAATTGTCGTGTCCACCAAATAATGGAATTGAATCGGTTAATCACTGCCGATAAGCAATGTAATTTGCAAGACATCAAACAATTTTACATTTATGTATACACTGAAATCGTGCTCCAACTATCACTTTCTAAATCAGCTGAACGTGTCGATATGAATATTCGAACGAAATGATTCGATATGCAACGCATAATGTCTAGCTGTGTTTCGTGCCTTCTTTTAACATCTACTTTCTTTCAGTCGTGTTAAATGCAATAGACTTCGTCGCTGTAGCTATTTTGTCTTCATTCCCTGACGTCGAGAGCAGTCGTGATGATACAAATGCTTTCATACAATCCTTGCTAAATACGGCAGATAACTTGCGACGTTTGTTCTTCTGAACAAAGAGCAAGGTACTGACCCCTTGCTACTGGAAACATCATCACTTCTATTAAATTTGGATAGCGGCTCGCCAAGCAAGTTTGTCAACTCCTCTATAGAAGTAGGCATTGGGTATGGATTTATTCTACCAGGAGATGATAAACTTGTTTTTAATCAAACAGATGAAGTGACCTCATTGAACAGGATAGTGAGTACATTTTTAAAATTCACAAAGTGTATAGATGTTATCTTTAGAGCGTGGTGGGCAACGTAGTACGTATTGAAGAATGGTCGTTTATCTCCGATATCATTAGATGGTACATGGCGCAAGTTCATGCAGTTTTTATATACAGTCAGTTATTAAAAAAAAAAGAAAACCTTATGATGAAGTCAGGCTCTATCAGTTTTTGTTTTCTGTTATCATTTTAATTGCAATAGCAGAAATATGTAAGGAAGAGGATAAACATCATGATTAAAAGCTATTAAATTGTCAACTAGGATGATATCAGGTAAATTTAGGTCGTTTATTAGTTTGTGGCTCAGCGCACTTCTGATCAACAGAAACAGAGGGAATGTTTGATCACTCCATCATTATCTCACACAGGTGAAACGTCTCAAAAGGAGATCTTTGCAAAAAGAGAATGGGGGAAGTGCATCTTCGGAAAATGACGTTCTGGCGTTGTCGTTCACAGACAGGGAAGGCAATGGAGTAGAAGGTATAATATCTAATGTACTGCAATACAACGTTTTACTTTCTTTACCTCCGTCACCCCGAAATTAGACATGAAGTTCTTCTGTATTTTAATGTGGAACAACACCCGTATTTACTTGCAAGTACTGCCAGAAACTGCAGACAAAACTGTCGATTTATTTTTTTGTTTATACAAGGAACCCACAAAATTTTTTATCGTCTATACATTAAAAACATGATTGTGCATCCTTATATCGCTATGTATGGTGGAAATGATCTTTAGTTACTCATCCTCTTCATATGCAAGCATTTTAGTTTTAGAAATGTGAGAATCGGAACACCTGCCTGGTAATTCACAACCAAACATGTTCATCATTTTGTTATTTTACCATCACTAATTATTTTTTACTTTTTCAATTTGTATTGTTTTCACTGATGTGTCATAAATGTTTGCTCTGTGCACAAAGTGAATAATACAACGGATGAAATTCAAATTATGTTTGCGAGTGACCTCCCCGTCAATGAAGAACATGTATTAGTTGAAGGCATCTATCTCGACATGGATGATGTCACATATTTTGGAACAGTTTTCAAGGTGGGTCGATCCTGAACAATGTATACCATTTTTTATATTGTCCTGTATTCCATAATACATTCTATGCCTGTATCACCATTCTCTTACTATTTAGAGAGTACAGACATGAACCCGTATTTTTACATGTAACAGTTATTTTCCACTGTAATAGGAACTACTTAGAGCTAGGCGTACGCATGACCACCGTTGGTATTTTCACTCACATGTAGGACAGCTAGCTGAGCGAACAGGACTCATGACTCTCCTTTCCTCGTCATTTATAATAATAATAATAATAATAATAATAATAATAATAATAATAATAATAATAATAAATTTGTTGTTTTGATTCAGCTCTTTGGCATAACACTTAATATCTACAAGTACAGCTTTAACCAAAACAAACAAAAGAACACGTTGAATATTTGTAACCATTATTGCGACCGATGCCTTTCTCATCCACGGCCGGTCCCACAGTATGTTTTCATGTCATCTACCCTGCTGAAGAGTACGGTTCTCGTCGTCTGTACTTCATGTCAGAACCCCTATACGACAGGTTTCTTGTTGACACGTTGAAATATCTGGGTAGTGAATTATTGCGAGTATGGCCATAAATGACCCGGAAATTCCGATAACACTAAAAATACTCGCCACAGAGAAGGTAAATATATTGCTTCCGATTTGTACAGTGAGATTCAAAGGTCATGATCGTGTTTTGTGCAGGTTTCGGAAACAACATGTTGTAAGATACTGCCAAGAAAGTCATTAAGGTATTAAATAAGTGTAGTTGTATTTAGGAAAGTCAATAAAGAAAATATGCGAGTAGACGATATAAATTAATACCTTTGAAATGTTCTTTTTTCCCACTGCAATAAAGCGAACGAGTTACGATCCTGTACTCACTTCGGATTTTCCCTAAATTTGGCATATTTAACATAAAGATATGTGCAATACGTTGAGATAAACTGACTGTTACGGCTACTATATCAACTTTGCATTCATAGTGAGATATCGTAGAGTGCTCACTCTGTCAGGTGAGCAGTTTGCTCGATCGAGCTTGAAATCTAAAGTTTACGCGATCATTTTGATACGATAGCCCAGCCGGTGTTTTACATCTCAAGCCACACGAAACTTAAATAGGAAAGCTCTTCAAATTATATTGTATGTATGTATGTATGTATGTATGTATGTATGTATGTATGTATGTATGTATGTATGTATGTATGTATGTATGTATGTATGTATGTATGTATGTATGTATGTATGTATGTATGTATGTATGTATGTATGTATGTATGAGTGTGTGTGTGTGTGTGTGTGTGTGTGTATGTATATGTATGTATGTATGTATGTATGCATGGTTGTATGTATGGTTGTATGTATGGTTGTATAGTTGCATGGTTGTAATTATCGTATGATTGTATTGTTTGGATGGTTGTATGGTTAGTTGTATGGTTCGATGGTTTAAACGAAAACCTGATTTTTATGTCTGACGTTTAGGGGCACAATGTCGTCATCACTAATATATAACGTAATTGACGTTTTGTATGTCACTCTCATTTTTTTCAAACTTCCTCTGCATTGCCTCTCCAGGTGTCGAATTTGGATCATGCATTTGTCATTATGTTGGAAAACTCTGAACTTCTCTATGGAAATGCCACGTCATATATATTCAACGACGTGGTCATGTACTCGAATCAGTACCGTGGATACATGTTCTCTGTTGATGTCCAGTTCAGTGGACACCATTCGAAAATTTTCATTCCAGACGACTACTTCATGGCAACCGGATTTTACTATTTGACCTTCACTATTCCAGGGAGTGAGTAACATACTCGTTCAAATCGTATTACCTGCCACCTTCATTGTGATTTCTATTCAAATTGATATTATGGCTTTATGTTATAAATAACACGATCATACATTCATGCACAGTTGTCATTTGTACAGTATTTTTCATAATTCTCTGACTGAAATAGGCTTTTGTTATTTCAATGTGCAGATCGAGAAATGAAATTCTCTATGGCTGTTAAGGGGATCATGTGCACGTACATGGAAAAGCGAAGTAGTACATGGGATAGAAACGGTTGCCAGGTTGGTGTTTGCAGTTACTTTGAATTGCTTTTAAGGCTCGAAAATGATTTATTCAAACTCACTGTTGATTAATTTACAATTCATCAAATCCATACTTTTGCCTTTATGATCAGAAATTATAAATTATTCATAATTCCTACTTTTGATCCCTTTGTATTTTGATTAGAACGTTTTTCATATGTTTATTGCACCCTTTAAGGTAATAGTTTGTGTTCGTGTATTGTGAATGTGTAAATACATTGCTATAACTAGGGCTTAAGGCTGGGATGTCAGAGTTCTCTGTTTTGCAACGTAATACATTTTTGACAATAGGTTTACATAATTAAGTAGTTCTAACGCAAAGTAACTTGTACATATTCGCTGTGTTTTACAGGTTTCATCAATGTCTAACCTGACATCAACTGTGTGCCTGTGCAATCATGTGACTACATTCAATATTGCAAAAGTGTAAAAAACGGTGTTTCCATAAAAGTTGAGAGAGAGAGCGACAGAGATAGACAGAAGGACAGACAGACAGACAAACAGACATGGACAGATGGACACAGAGACAAAAACAGAGACACAGCAGAAAGAAACACAGAGACAGAGACATAATGTCATTTGATTGAACACCAGAATAAAACTTCAAAGAAGAACAGGGGAACAAAAGAGCAATTTGGCAAACCCGAACACGGACGAATCGTCAATTTAACGGAAAGGAAACTCTGACAGAAATACACAAATGGAACATTTATAATTAGTGACTTTACTATTCTTGGGATTTTCATTGACGATAGTCCTCGTATATACTCTGACCAAAATTGATTTGGTTGGGTATAATCTGTCCATTTCTTTAACAATGGAAACGTGTCGACTGGATTTTGCACGAGGAGTAATCCCTATAATATTTCGTTGCTGATGTCACAAGGACAACAATGGTATGTCACAAATGGTATACATTTGAAGAATTCAAGATAACTTGGGTTTTAATTTGTCATGTTTTACATTATTCTACATTATGTAAAACACGTTTAATTGTATCGTTTACCATTTTGAACATTATTTATCATTAAATCCATTGATAACTTTGAAATTGTAAAGCACGTTTAATTATATTATTTACCATTTTTGAACATTGTTTATCAGTAAATCCATTGATAACTTTGAAATTGTCAAGCACTTTTGAATGCATCATTTAGCATTTTTGAACGTTATTAATCATTAAATCAATTGATAAATTTTTAACTGCAAAGCACATTTTGTTGTATTGTTTACCATTTTTGAACCCTATTTATCAGTCAATCCATAAATAACTTTGATATTGTAAATCACGTTTATCAATCAATCAATCAATCAATCAATCAATCAATCAATCAATCATTCAATCAGAAGAATTTATAGAGCGCCAGTATCCACTGTACAAAGTTATGGCAAGGTGTCAGTAGGCTCTTTCTAAGAGATTGGTCTTGATGCTCTTCTTGAAATTGTCCAGACTGGAAGACTGTAGTATTTCTAAGGGTAGATTATTCCAGTTAAGTGGAACAGCACGCGAGAAGGCACGTTCACCATAAGTTGTCAGTCTGCATTGTGGAACATGAAGAAGATGCTTGTCATTTGACCGGAGAGTACGGGATATAGGTTTACGGTGGATTCAGTCTGGTATATATGTTGGAGTGCTGTCATGAAGTGCCTTGTAGGTGATGAGTAGAGTCTTGTACTGGATTCTGATGACAACTGGTAGCCAATGTAGATTTATAAGAACAGGTATGATATGATTGAATTTCCTGGCACGTGACACCATTCTAGTTGCAGTGTTCTGGGCGTGCTGAAGTGGTAAGATGTCTTTGGCAGGTTATCCGTATAATAATGAGTTGCAATAATCGAGTTTTGTGGTAATGAGGGCATGAACAAGCATTTTGCAGGCTTCGTCGGTAAGATAGTGGCGGATGCGACCTATTGTGCGAAGGTGGTGATAAATGGATCTGCAGGTGAAGGTTATGTGGTGTTGTAGACTGTGCTGGTAGTCAAAAGTAACGCCAATATTGCGGGCTGATTTTGCGAGTTGTATATGCAGGAGGATCCAATGTTAATGTGGTCGATGGGACGAGGCAGGCGGTTGAACTGTGACCGGATAAACAGGACTTCTGTCTTGCTGTCATTGAGTTGCAGATTGTTTTGTTCCATCCAGGTTTTGATTTCTTGATTCCATCTTGCTCACTGCTAACGTTTAATTGTTTTGTTTACGATTTTGAATGTTATCATTAAATCCATTGATAACTTCAATATTGTAAAGCACGTTTAATTGTATCATTAACCATTTGTAAACGTTATTTATCAGTAACTCCATTGATAACTTTGAAAATGTAAAAAACGTTTAATTGTATCGATTACCATTTTTGAACGTTATTTATCATTAAATCAATTGATAACTTAGATGTTGTATAGCACTTTTGCATTGTATTGTTTACCATTTTTGAACGTTATTTATCATTAAATCCATTGATAACTTTAAAATTGTAAAGCACGTTTAATTGTATTGTTTACAATTTTTGAACGTTGGTAATAGTAAATCCATTGATAACTTTAAAATTGTAAAGCACGTTTAAATGCATTCTTTCGCATTTTTTAACCCTATTTATCATTAAATCCTTTGATAACTTTGAAATTGTAAACGACTTTTAAATGCATTGTTTACCATTTCAACTTTGTTAATCAGCAAATACATTGATAAATTGAGATTTTAAAGCACTTTTGAATGCATTGTTTACCATTTTTTAAATTTGTTAATCAGTAAATTAATTGATAACTTTAAAATTGTAAGCACGTTAATTACATTGTTTACCATTTTTCAACATTGTTTATCAGTAAATACATTGATAACTTTAAAATTGTAAAGCACTTTTGAATGCATTCTTTAGCATTTTTGAACGTTGTTTATCAGTAGAGCCATTGATAACTTTGAAATTGTAAAGCACTTTTAAATGCATTGTTTACCATTTTCAACTTTGTTTATCAGTAAATACATTGTTATATTGATATTGTAAAGCACTTTTGAATGCATTGTTTAGCATTTTTGAACGTTATTTATCAGAAAATCCATAAATAACTTTGAAATTGTAGAGCACGTTTAATTGCATCGTTTACCATGAAAACTTCACCTTTTTGTGAAATAGCTAGAATATTTAATCTTATATACCCATACTTTAGCATAGCATTTCAAATATCGGAAGCATTTATTGCTAGCCGTAATGTTTAGACATAAATTTATTGTTCTTCAGAGACTGTTCACCACAAAAAAATTTCGAAATTTTGAAATGAGATGGACACAGACTAATGCACCCAACTTCACTCATGTGTACCCAAAAGGTGCTTGAAATGCCAATGCGGTAAACGCACAAAGAATGGAAGTTATGACACTTTTCTGCTTATAGGACCGTGAATCGTTTAAAGGAAGGTTCAGCCAAGTAAAAAGTCAACGCCGATAACTAAATACCACTTTCCTTTAACGGCCAAATTTCGAATGGGGAACCAGCATGTCGTCTGAGTTAGGCATAATTTTAATCATATAGCGTACATAATAAATATGATTTAAGGAATAAAATCTTCATCCGAAAATTAAGCTGTTTAAAATTAATGCACAAAATTTATGTCACATTTATTTATTCATAATCAATCATTTTCAAAATCAACTAATATTACTAAAATGGTATGCGGCTTGAAATTGACCGAAACTTTTTCTTAAAGCGTTCCTTATGAAAGTTTTCAATACAAAACCCAATATAAAAGTCAGTGACCAAAGAAACAAATGATCTGCCAGCATTAACATATATTTGCAGTTTAAAATTGCCGCCATTTCTTGTTAACTAAATGGGAAATATGAAATTTTCGAATTTCGGAAACTAAGTCTTTGAAACGTTTTGTATCTCTAACTTTAAAATGAGCCCAAAAATGGTATATCAGAACAGAATTGTGAAAATTTGAGACTAAATATTCGTCCGAGGCACATTCTGCCTTAACGTGATATTCCACGTATGCCCTGTCAAATTGAATGATTGTTCATAATGGATCAGTTGTGTTTTACTTATCAAGGTCATATTTGAAGTCAACGTCCGGCAAAGTATCATAAATCGTAGAAAAAGATGCTAAAACGACTTTGAGGAGTTCATGCATCGTCTCCTTAACAGCTGAGAAAATGAACCGTTTACCTACACAATTTGAACACAAGCAGAATGTTTTTTTTCCTACTCTTTATATCAATAAAGTCGACAAAAGTCCACCATTACCGTATTGTATTGTATTGTATTGTATTGTATTGTATTGTATTGTATTGTCAGTGTATTTTAAGACTTTATTATTCTTTGCTGAATATGAGGCTCATTTTTCCCCTCTTGATATGCGTTTTGAGGTCGAGGGTAGCAGTGGTAGGGAAACACCAGTGTAAATCCATAATGTTGCTATTCATAATAACCATGGTTGCATAAAGAAATACAGTATGCTGCCTTCATGTCAGCAACTGTGAAATTTTGCAAATAAAACTTGCTCCGTATTTTCCCTGTATACAAACAAAACAAACCTCTAGACCTATAGGTCAGCCCAGAATCAGATATGTATAAGGTACAGGATTTGTTGGCTTTAGGTCATTCATCCCGTCAATTATGGAGGCTTAAGCACTTGTGGTCACTGGTTTATAGGTATATTTGCAAAATTCATGTCAAAGGTCATCTTGGTCATATGATAATTTGGCAAAAAGCCTTGTTTCAATATTTATCTCCGGTTATAAAATATCAGACCTCTTGTTCCATTCGCTAGCCCAGAATTAGATATTAGCATAATTAATGAGGTACAGATTCCCATCATATCGAGTATGAAGGGTGTAGACCTTGTGGTTACTCATTTATTGGCACATAAGCATATTCGAGGTCAAAGTTCATCGAGGACACATGATATTTTGGCAAAACACTTTGTTCCCATATTGATCCCCGCATACCAAAAGTCAGACCTTTAGCTTGATTAGCTGGCCCAGAATGAGATAAGCGCATGACGAATGAGATGCAGGATGTGGCGCTGTAAGGTCCCCGCCATAGTGAATATGAAGGATATAGTACTTGTTGGTACGGAGTTATAGGCTTATAAGCATATTCGAGGTCAAAGGTCACCAAGATCGAGTGCCATTTGGTCAAAAGATTTTGCTCCAATACTTATCCCTTTTTACCAAAAATTAGACCTCTAGTTCTATGTGTAAGACCTGAAATGTACATGTGCATACTTAACGAGGTACAGGAAATGGCTAGTCATGTGACATTTTGTGAGAAAAGCTATGCTCTAATACATTAAATCAGACCTCTAGCCCTATCTTTAGCCCAGAATTAAATATGTGCTTAATTAATGAGGTAAAAATATGATGTGAGGCTCAAAGGTCTACAGCTACCCAAATTTAGTTGTGCATTTTGGTCACGTACCTGACATTGTTCTCTTGACACTAACCCTCTTTGACTTTATATAAGGTAGAATAAGATATCACGATAGTATAGCTGCAGAGGTATAGTATTTAAATGTGTGAAAAAGTAATACTTCAAAACCTGCTCAAAATTAACATTGCATGTTAATTGATTAATTTTATGAAAATGAGATGGATTTAAAAGTTTCAATTGAAAATGGCTTATTTGTCATGTGACCAGTCATTATGGTGAAGAAATGAAAAAATAAGGTCTTTGAGTTTTAACAATGTGCCAAATTTCAAGTTATTTGGTGCAATAGTATTCAAATATGAGCATGATACATGAACGTAGATTAATGGTCATTGAAGGTCCTCTGCAAATTGTCAAAAAAATGATGGTTCTTGATTGACTCATGTGAACCGGGAACCAACGTGTAGCCCCCGAATTTCCCGAGATACATTGAATTTGAATAATTAATAAGTTATGGGAAAAGTATAACTTTAATCACTTGAATTCTTCTTCTCAAAAACGACAAGGTCAGTGACCTAAAAATTTTAATTTAGCATTTGTATGGTGTCGCCCAAAAAATATTGTTTTATGCCAGAAAACTTCCAGAGCGGTGACTTTAACCCTAGTTGATTTCTTGAAAATTTTGCTGCAAAAACAATGCAAGGTATAATATGTATACAAGGTATATATGAGTACAATTGTGATCGCCGATCGTAAAATATCAGCGACTTGGCCATGAAACTTGAACTTACGATGGAAATGTTCCGTTCGGAGAAGAGCATGCCACGGTGAGTGGCACCTGTCTGACTATATAGCATGCTACTTTCTTGCCAACACGACGTAAAAAAGAAGATGTTATTCTTGCGCAACTCCTCCAACGTTTACACCTCGTGTATCGGACCGGAGAAACTTATTCGATCGGCAATGATGCTACTTTTAAGAATTTTCCTCCTAACTTGCCTGTCGCTAGCTCTGGTTCAACACGTCTCCTTGGAATTGCTGCCCCGGTCTACGTTAACTCTTGAAAACAACGAGTATCGAGGAGTCTTCATAGCAACCAGCAACTTCGCTGAAGAGAAAGCAACGCTGCTTGAGCGACTACAGGTAAGATTTTCTTCAAGACAGACTTAAGACAGAGTGTTGACTTTTTACTGAGCAAGTCGGTCACAACTCATTATAAGACGACAATGGATCTATAGCTAACCTTTTTCTTTGTCCTATCACTGTTATTAAAATGCGACTGTTTTGACCAATGAAAATGAACTTCCCGGCCCAAAGCGGCTGTAGCTTCATTTTCCGGTTACAATTGGTATTTTTATTAGATAACAGTAGAATTCATTTATTTACACTTTTTGCAGAAAACTTGATATGAAAAAATGAATGAAGTGCCTGTACTGAAACACAACGCGTTGTGTACATAATGCAACGTAAATTGGTCACCAAAAATCGACCCTAGATATATAGCATATGCATATTGGCATCATGATTTAAGGATCAGAAACTGTAAAAATTACAAAAAGGAAAACAAGAGTTAAGAAAATACGCCAAAAGTAACAGCTTTTGGAGTTTTTATTATTGCAGACGAGACAGAGATAGGTAAAAATCGCATGCTGTCCATCTGGCGGCATACTTGTGTGTGCAATTTTAATGAATACATTAAATTTTGGATTTTCGCATCTGCACTTCGGCAAATTATCGGTTAGCCAAGGGAATGCAAACTATAGAGAAGTAATTGATGTTCTTTGTACATAAAATGAAATAGATTTGTCGACTGGTAGCGAGAGTGACATTATTGCAGTTCACGGTTGTCTGTCATCGTGGAATCGCCATGCCGGAAGTCGTCGGGATACATAGACAGAGTAGAGACTCTCAGTCTTCAAAGTTAACATAGTTTTTTTGTCTTACGAGCCAAAGGTGTTCTGTATCGACAACATTTCTTACCGAAGAGCCCGATAATGATAAAAAAGCTGCTAAACCAAAATTACCACCTCAGTTTATACTCGTTCAACTTAACTTGTATATTCGATTCAACTCGTTAAAAAATGCTAACAACTCTAGAATAGTTTACATATCTTAATAAACGGCAGTCTAAATAACTACTAATGAAAAAAACAGATATTATCAGAACTGTGTACCCTTAAACTTCTAGCCACTTTATGAAGACTTCCGCACGATGACTTTGTTGGTGTTCCGACAGTTAAGCGTATGTCTAGATTGTATGTAGATTAGCTGACACTTGGGAGTTAATTTACCGTCAAACTTGTGCATGTTGTTTGTCACCTCTTCCAACATATACTTCTGAATTAATACAGTCGGCTGAAGAAAAATGGATCGGCGGCTTATATAAAATATATCAACCTTTATACCGGATACAGCGACGAAGGGCTAGCGGTGTGAGATGCCTTTGTAATAATATTGGGTTCTTATATAGCGCACATATCCACAAGTACATGTGCTCAAGGCGCTTTACAATTATTATTACCCCTGGTCACTGGACCTAATATGATACCACTCAACTCCCTGGGGAGCAAACTACAGCTCACATGTGCAGCCAATAAGCGCAGCAGAGCTAAACACACACATTACAACCACTGTCCTACCAGGTACCCATTACTCCTGGGTGGGGAGGAGCAATGAGGAATAAAGTGCCTTGCTCAAGGACACAACACCATGGCCATGCCGGGGCTCGAACTCACCATCCTGTGATCGTGAGTCCACTGCTCTAGCCACTGGCCCATGATGCCTCCAGGATAATAATAATAACATAAGACATGACTAAATTTACGCATCAAAGCGTGCTTATGGGAAAGTATAGTAGAGCTGCATTATTGATTTACATGCTGCCTTTCTTATTTTTTATCTCGTCCATCTTTCTTAATTTTTGTTTTCCTTTTCCGCATATTGAATTAAACAAAATAAAAATAAGATTAAATTACGTAATTTTGGAAAAAAAATTGTGAAAACTTTGCTTTTCAAATAATTTTAGAGTTTTGTTGGCTGTTGCAATTTCACCTCATTCACGATGAGCAAACAGAGAGCCCCATTCCTCAACTTAATTATAAATACGGTAAACAGATGGACGAATACGCCACAGACGTTCACGACTTAGGCCAATAA
Source organism: Ptychodera flava (assembly GCF_041260155.1). Lineage (NCBI taxonomy): Eukaryota > Metazoa > Hemichordata > Enteropneusta > Ptychoderidae > Ptychodera > Ptychodera flava. The sequence goes on from NC_091934.1 coordinate 19,319,884, forward strand.
ATATTAGCCTATTATTACACTGAGTCAGCTTGAAAGAAAGAAAACCCACTGGCACAATTGCAATATATCAGGACGTGAGTGGTGTCTTCCCTGGCGAGTCTTTGACTTTGCAACCGAGAGTTAGGGACTGGACGTAAATTAGAAGGGGCAGGGCTGGGGGATTGGGGAGGATCACAATATTTTGAGCCTCTGTTTTGGGTAGGGTCACAATTCTTTGATCTCCTCTGAGGGGAGGGTCAGACATTTTTGGGGAAGTTGTCTTTGCACTTAAAGTTGTAAACAAATTGCTCGTATGACATTACTCGCACACTGCCTCTTATCTTGTAGTAAATGCTCATTCCTAACTCTCTGTGTATCTCTTCCCCACAATCATCTAAACAGAATTGTCACTCTTGCTGCAATTCTCATTGCCATTAGGTTAAAAGCAAATCCAATCTATTGTTCCTCAGCTAACCCACCATACAAAAGGGAATGACTCATGGCATTCTGGCTGTATATTGTACATGTAGTGTGTTTTATTAATAAGCATACTTTCCTATATTTCTTCCCGATGTAGAAATTGAACTTCTCAATACATTGTACATGACCATATAACATTGTTGTGGAGATCAGTGTCACATTATGTTTCCAGTATTCCCTCAATTTTCAATGTGATACATTTCAAAATAATGAATTTCACTGATATTTTGATAAATGCTCAATTATAATTCCTAAGAAAAAATGGCAGGTACATGCATTAATTCAAAAGAAAACGTTTAAAGATCATTATCTATAACAATCACTCTTAATGGTGTGTAAGTGTGCTCTAGTCCATTATGAGCCAATTTGGGCATTTATCATTGGACTTATTGGACAGCCTGTTGAATCATAAAATTCAACATGTGCAGTTCAAAGCCAAAGTAAATGGGCATCTATTTACTCTATTTTACATGATACATGCCATTGACTTGGTGTAGCAGTAGCCCTACGAGAATTGTAAGAGTATTCAGCTATTGGCTGCTCTGATTGCCGCCAACAACGGCATACTCGTAAAGCACAGGTGGCACTGCCGCTACGCGAAGGCCTATGCACCCGTCAGAGAGAGTTCTTCCTGGTATTAGCCGTGGCCTTCGCGTAGCATCAGTGGTACATGGATTACGTATCCTCCAAGCGTAGGGCAGTATTGCCGTTGTAACTCAATATCTGGACTCGTGTTAAGGTAGGACGTCAACTTGATCAGACCTTAACACTTCAGGCCGAAAACTAAAAGCTAAAATGTCGAAAAAGACAAAAGCTGCAGCTTCGGAACTGCAGCTACTTAAATCAATGAGTGATACTGATACGCTCCTGCTTAGGAAAACAACACCGAGACGTATGAATTGCAATATCAACATCCTTCTTACCCTTAATATATTTTTCATAAGCCAATAGGTCAATAATTGAAACAGACCTTTATTTCCTGAAAATGATGGGCTAAAAAGTACAGTGTACGTTCAGAAAACTTAATGGTACTGCTCGACACTGTAAACAAACTTGTACAGAGTTGAATGCGTGGACATTATTTGAATATTTTTAGAATGAAGTTCACACTTGGGTGTAGTGACAATTAAGTCTAGTTGGAAGTAAAACATATTTATGAAAATCATCATTAAATTAAGTACTTTCAATACTTAGACCTCTATCAATTTTGACAGTCAGGAAGAATGGACAGAAATAGTTGAGTGAAGTTTGACGATAGACGATTCTCTGACTTAAATGACGTTATAGTTACTGTCATTTTCCAGTTTAATACAGTACGTACGTACCAGGCTTGCAGGTCAAGCATAATGTGAAAAAGGCCCAGAAGAAAGTTTTCACCTCGGATCTTGCAGTGTATAGTTTGAAACAAGCAGACTGCAGACCTTGTTAGCGGTCATCTAGTACAAAGACTTCAACTGTTTTCATATGATGCTATGCTTGGTGTCTACCTCCATAGTGAAAAACGTATATGATTTCACTAAGCAGAAGACTGCACTTTCAAATTGGAAACATTCTTGAGTTCAAAGGGTGTAATCTTATGCTGCTTGGCACTTGAATTAAAATAATCTGTACTAGATATGTACCAAAGGGACAACGTTGCTCATTTTGACATCATTTTGCCATTTGAATTTCTTTTGATAGATCATTTATGTTGTTCTTCTAACTGAAATATGCTCAATCACAGGTTATTGCAATTGCAAATCAATTCTTACCTTTTATAAGACACATTAACATATGAATTTACTATGTTACAATTTTTGGTACATACCTCAAATTAAATTATTAAGTAATCACATGTTTTATCCATGCATACACGTGAGTTGAGCTGTGGCTACCAGAGATTGCCATTAAGCCCATTTCAGTGAGCAGCAGAAAAGCATAGATTCAACAGAAATTAAGCTGAACAAAATTATGTCAAAAATGAGTGACTTTGTCCCTTTAATGCCCGATGAAAATGGCTACATTCCATGTTTGCTGTTTTGTTATTTTTGCCTGTCAGTCATTGTAATTTGAAACAATGGTGTATGAATAAGTGTCGTTGGTTTGGTTGTTTTTTATTTTGCAGGTCAAAGTTTTATAAATTCATAAGATTTCAGAAGTATAGAAAATTTACTTATAAATCGTAAATTTACATGTATGATTGATCAAGGATATCAGGCCCCAACACTTTACAGTACTCTAAATGTGTGTTCAGACTTGCTGTCACAACTCTGACCTGGCAATTGTCTTAGTTTGCTGAAACAAACGTGCGCTGTACTACAAGTTTGTTAAAGGGACTTCAGAAGACCTGGCACACAAGTTACACAGAAATTTAACGCAGTAAAGAGAACAGGAGCTGAATATTTTTTTCAGATTTTTCAGTATTTTTTGCTGTATTTTAGCCTGATATGCTCAGTTTGTCAGCATAGCCTAACGACACTTGAGAAGTGGAGAAGTGGTGCAATTTTTTGTGTCCATTAAAGTCTTTAAACTGTTTTGTGTGGTTTATGCCACATTTACAAGTGTGCTGACAAAATTGAGCATTTCATCAAACTAGTGCAGAAGGTGAAACAATGAATTAATTTAATCATCAAGTTTATCCTGTAGTGTTCCCCAGAACAATCCACCCATACTGCACTGAAAACAAGAATACCAGTTCTCCTTTATCTGGTGATTGGTTTACGAAATTTAAGCAATGTAAGAGTTAAACAGTATATTAAACCATTATCATAAGAATTGAAATGCATGTTGTATAGACAGACAAATCAGGGGTTTCCCATTTATTAAAAGTACTGAAAAATCTGTAGCATACAATTATGCAGATCTTTGTCTACAAGATTAGTTTTACAAATGTGACTGACACCGAGTCATTGAAAGTATTCTTATATAAGGCTGACATCCAAATCTAGACTTGTTCTTGTCAGGAGCAGAAGGAAATAAAAAAATTGCAGGCATCCTTTGCTGGTGTCCATCTATATTGCCCTGTGCATAGGCGGCCCATACATATTGATAAGCTTATTATTGAGTTTTTCTCAGTTTTCTCTGTCACTGTCAGCCCCTCTCCTTTTCTTCATGCTCTGACTGATCGTAGTAAATAAAATAAATGACTATATAGCCTAACCTATAGCCTCTTGACTCTTTATTCATTTTACACTCCATTACAAGGACGTATATCTCTCATACACACATGCTGTAATTGATTAGTCAACACAACTAATTATGCTAATCCGTGGACTTATCAGAGGTTGGTCAACATCGGAAAGATAGTGATGTTAATGAAAAAGGAGAAGGTATGAAGATCTTGGGAAACGTGTCCCGAGGACGTCCGTAAACCTAGTGGACGCTTATATATTCATGATATGCGCAAACAAACACTGCTCATTATTCAAAATAAACGGGAAGTTAGATCGAAAGGAACACTGGAAACGCGCATGCTTTTCGTTGCCAAGCGCCAAATTCTAACATAACTAAGCAGACATGGTCCTGCTCCATGTAACAAATGCCACCCAGAAAGTATCGACCGACCAAGCAGAAAAAGATCGCCGGAGTTGCCGTTTCATGAGTTTTTTCAACAAAATTATATAGATGTATGTTTCACGTCGTCGTTTTCTGGGAGTGTATATACCAAGTATAATTTACAAACCGCGTCGTGATTCAAGGCACAATGGTGACACATTAGCAGGAGCACACACTGGACAATTTTGGCCAGCACTGTGAATTTTTAAACCAGTCACCTCATTTCTCTGCACTCGCTATTAACTCCATGTCTACCGGTAACATATCGTTATTTTCTGTCTCAAAGTACGTACCAGCAACAGGCCTTTGACGTCAAAGTCGGTTATTTTCTGGTGTACGGTAGCAACCAAGCTCATGACTAGAATGACTGTACGGCGTCAAAGAGTTAATGTCGCCGGTTACTTTTTTCGCATAGTAAAAGAGAGTTGGTCGCTACATAGAGCTAGTTTCTAGCTCCATGGTCGCTACAAGTCTAAGGAATTCATCGATTTTCAATCGTGCCTTATGCAGTGTTAGTGCACAAAATTCCCGAAAGAAGCGGCGCACGGGCTATAAAACTTCGTTTATACTGTTAGGCTAGCTTTGGGTCCATATTTTCCACCCAAATTGCCAACACTAATCGACAACATGGTTATTAGGAGCCTACCACTACCAGAAATCCGCTCAAAAATCACCAAGCTATCGCCATTTTTCCAGCTTTTTCCGACATGGCTACTCGCAGACCGTTCTTTTTCTGGCGTACAAGCGCAGTGTAGCCCGTCGCGTCTCTAAAGTCACCTGAGCGGTTACCTCGCAACATCGAAACACAAACTGACATCACCGATGATGTCGGCCACTACGTTAAGAAGCCTGTGAGAATTTTTGCCAGCACTGTGAATTTTTTAAACCAGTCACCGTCATTTCTATTCACTCGCTATTATCTCCATGTCTGCCGGTAACATATCGTTATGGAGAAGTTTAGTTACACGTAATTACGTTCCATCGTCAGCTGATCAGTGATAACCATACGTCGCGAACGTCGCGTACGTGTAGAACATACGTTCGGAACGGCAAACAACACCTCTACACATACAAAATGTAGTCATAATTACGTGTAGTATTTTTAGATATTCTTGATGATTTCCGCGAATTTAGACAAGAAACCTTGTAAACTATCATGGAAAACATCGTTGATATCATAATATTTCTTAGAGTTTGCACCAGCGCAAGAAGTACTTGCTATATGATTTCCTTACATGAACGAAATGTTTCTTAAAACTTAAACGAATTTCCAATGTTTGTGAGAAAAAATACAGCAAATTATCGAGAACGCACAGCAAACATTAGGCAGACCTCCGTCCCTCCACCCACGGATGGTGGGCAGACAAAACCTTAGCAACACACAACCACGCTTAACCACACGAACTTTGACCCTAGTCAAAATCAGGCTTGTCCCTGGGAAATATGTTTACAAGTTTGCCCACATATAAACAACGTAAAGGTCAAAGGTTTCAACTTCCGACTTCCTGCTTTACGGACGTCCTCATGCCATGAACTGCAGGCAAGGCACTGGCAGGGTTTGCACTGTTCGCGACCATTTAAACGTTTGAAATAAGAGTAGCTGGCTCTCCTCGGCCATCGAAATACATTGGCTGCAGTAGATTTTGGATAAATGGTCATGACTGGCCGCAATTTGGTAATTTCTGGACACATTTCAGGAGAGCTTCTTACCTTCCCGTTTTAGTAACCATTCCTATCTTTCGCGATGTTGACCAACCCGTAAAATCCCTGATAAGTCCACGGATTAGCATAATTAGTTGTGTTGACTAATTAATTACAGCATGTGTGTATGAGAGATATATGTCCTTGTAATGGAGTGTAAACTAAATAAAGAGTCACAGAGGCTAGGTTATGTTATATAAACCATTTATTTTATTTAATCCGATCATTCAGAGCATGAAGAAATAAGAGAAAATGATAGAGAAAACACTGAAAAACCCAGTAGTACTTATTGGGTCGCCTGTGCCCTGTGTTGTAAATCCCCATTTCAATTTTTGAACGTCGAAGATTCGATCAATTTGTAATATTCTATTTTTTGAAACTTGGGGAGAGTCACAAAATTTTCTGCCTTACGTAGGGGGAGGGTCGTAAATTTTTGGACTAAATTTGGGGAAGGGTCATGATTTTTGGCCACTGTCTTGCAAAATCCCCCGGCCCTCCCACCTGCTAATTTACGTCCAGTCCCTTAACTTTACCACGTGATTTCAATAGTATCTCTTTGCACGCTTCATTACGTTAGCAATCTTTCACTAATATTAAAACGAACGAGAAACACGAACGAGAACGACCGGGCTTGTCGTGTTTCCATCAGGCATGCTATTTGTCAGCTTTCTTCATATTTGCATGTCTTGTCGCAAATTCTGCAACGCGGTCGAACAGTAGCCTAATAGTTGTCAGTTCTTTCCGTCGTATCTCGTCTCATTATAATATTTGGGTAGTGCTTTGTGTCACGGACAAGCCGATTGACGCAAAAAGTTGCTTAGAGGGACCGTTCATCGCCGCTGTTGACAGGGAGGGTCATATTATCATGGAGGGGTCACATCTGGAGCCTTGGATTAGCGGCGAGATTTTCATATGATAGCGTTCACATCGTGAGTAGCACGACTTCTATGCGTGGTCAGGAGGTAAGCCACTCATTTTTGATGAGATTATAATACTTATTACACGCACAATGTTTGATTATAGTAACAAACAAAATAGAACTAAATAGGGACATTAACAGACTGAAAGAAATATTGCGGGATTTTTCTGTGATTGTTCGGTTTTGTCTGTGGCTTCTCCGCTGGGTGATTGGGTACCGTAGGTTGTGAGTTCGTATCCGATAGAAACCACTGTATTTTCTGCCCTGGGCTGATAGCTCTGCTGGTGGACAGAATTGTCCCCGAGGCTGTCTTTCGCCCAGTTTAAGCGATGTATTCATTGCTTCGCTTCGATAAAGTTCGTGTGCGATGTATGATAGTGAGCGTACGGGCATGAGTGCTTCACGAACTCTACAGCGTGCGGAGGGGTCGCAGTTAGAAAAAAATTGTAACAACTTAGGTGGGTTATTGAGCCAATCTTTTTTTGAGATTGGGGATTTGGCCGAGCGGTTTTGTCTATAGCTTCTCCGCTAGGTGATTGGGTACCGTACGTTGTGAGTTCGAACACGATTGAAACCACCGTATTCATAGCGTAGTCTTCGCACTAAATTGATGCGGCGTTGATCCAGAAAGGCACACGCATTGGCAACTATTGGCATGAACCAATGGCGTTGGTGGTACAGTTCTTTTGGTGCTTTATAGGTTTTGAAATATCATATTACGAGCTCAACGTTAATGTTACACCGATTAAATTCAAGGGAATCTCGCCAACTAGTTGAAAATGTCGTAATTGGTGAACACATTCCCATTCCGAACACTGTGTTATGAGGGGGAACGTTGTCCTTTGCACACTCTAAACAGGGATTGGTACGTACGGTATTTTAAACATCATGGACAGATAACCACATACCCTGGATTTGGTTAGAAAGATGCTGCAAACTTTAGACGAACGTTTAAATCAAATTTGATTTTAATGTTTGATAATTTCAGGGAAATCAATTTGTTTTTAAATATATTTTAGAATAATTATGTTTGCAAACTTTTTGCGTTAGTTATGGAACCAAATGTAGTGAAACATTCTACAGATATCGATCTGATAAATATCTTATTGTCGCGTGAAGCATTTAGCAGTGTCCAGTTAATCAAGGGTTCATTTGCATATTTAATGCACTTTGCAATGAGTGATATAACTCCGAAATTAAAGAATTAAATTTGACGAAACTTGCTACAGATGTTGATCTAATATATATCTAATTGTCGTATGAAGCATTTAGCAGTGTCTAGTTAATAATCAGCTCAGTTGTATATTAAATGAAGTTTTGAAATTAGTGATTTAACTCCGAGAGTACTGTGCGAAAGTTGATGAAACCAGTGTTACGTGCTAGAGAAAACGAACAAAAGGGTGAACTCAGCAGTTAACGTTTAAACAAAATTTATTACAAAAATAAACACTGCATAAAAACGGATTAATACTTACTGTATTAGCATGAATTATTGCCTGTATTTTAGCTGAATAGTGCATATACAGGTGAATACAGTTAATAATCCATTGCTTGTATTCAGCAAGCCTGTATTCATGTGGATTCATGTGAATTCACGTGTATTATTCTACAATACAGGCAACTTATTAATGTGAATTTATCTGTATTATTGCGTTTTCATGCAGTGAAAACTAATTGCTAAGTCAGGGATAGAGTACAAGCTTTAAAAGTGTACAGATTACTTATCTCAGCTGGGACGGCAAAGCTCCAGTCTCAGAGTTGTAACAGTCAGTCGGATGAATGAACAGTCCTTGCAGGCTTGCAGCTGCATAAAGTCCACAGTATAAATCCAGCGTTGACAGTGAAGGTCTTGAAAAGTCTTGAGAATGACTACTGCTGGAGTTTAGTAACACACAAGAGACACGATCCCAAAAGTCTGACTGGAAGCTGAGCACGTCCCTTTTATAAAGGCATATAAGAACAATCTAGAACTTTTATTGACATGCTAATTACTGTTCTAAAATTATCTCCCTTACACAACTAATCAACTTTCCAGAACATTCCAAACATGACTAATTGAATTCAAGGTTGTTAGGTCATCAAGGGCAGTGACCTTGAGAATGTTCTAGACTAATTGAACTCAGGTCATGATGAGTGTGGGGTAAATGACCTACATAACACACCCCCTCTTCAAAAAAGGAAAATTTTTCAAAGAAAATCTTTCTTTTACAAATGTAATCTTGAAAAAGATTTAAGTACTCAAATTTTTTTACTCTAAAGTAAAATTTCCTGAAAGTGAACAACAATAAACTCTAAATACGAGAGAGACAGTCTGCAATTAATTGTCTCTGCCTTTGATATGTCTAATATCAAGATTAAACTCCTGTAACATTAAACTCCATCTTAGCAATCTCTGATTTTTGCCTTTAAATTTCTGCAGAAAAACAAGAGGGTTGTGATCAATATAAACCACTATTGGCTGATTTGAAGAAGTAACATAAACTTCAAAATGCTGTAAAGCTAATATCAAAGATAAACACTCTTTTTCAATTGTAGAGTAGTTTCTCTGGGATTTGTTAAATTTGCGTGAAAAATAGCAAACAGGATGATCTACACCATGACTATCCTCTTGCAATAAAACAGCACCAGCAGCCGTATCACTAGCATCTACAGCTAATTTGAATGGCAAAGTGAAATCTGGTGCAGACAATACTGGGGCACTTTGCAGTATGGCTTTAAGTGTATCAAATGCCTGTTGGCATTGCTCTGACCAAACAAACTTTACTTTCTTTTTAAGTAAGTTAGTCAAAGGCTCAGTAATTGTGGAGAAATTTGGACAGAATTTTCTGTAGTAACCAGCCATACCGAGAAAGCGCATCAGTTGTCGTTTGCAGTTTGGTATGGGAAAACTTGAAATGGCACTGATTTTGGCATCAACAGGTTTTACCTCACCCTGTCCTACAGTATGTCCGAGGTAAGTTACCCTCGCCCAACCAAACTCAGATTTGGCAAGGTTGACAGTCAACATTGCTTTACTCAGTCTCTCAAAGAACTTCCGCATGAGCTTGATGTGTTCCTCCCAGGTGTCACTATACAGGACAACGTCGTCAACGTAAGCTGCACACCCGTCTAGCCCGGATATGACGTCGTTGATCATCCGTTGGAACGTTGCCGGAGAGTTCTTCATTCCGAATGGCATCACCTTGTACTGAAACAATCCGTCTGGTGTAACAAAGGCGGATATTTCACGAGCACGATCCGTCAGAGGGACTTGCCAAAATCCCTTCAGTAGGTCAAATTTTGTCACATACTTGGCTTTTCCCACTCGGTCGATGCAGTCATCAATCCTCGGGATTGGGAAAGTGTCTGTCTTTGTTAAAGTGTTGACCTTCCTAAAGTCCGTGCACATACGATAACTGTGATCTGATTGGGAACAAGTATGCACGGCGAACTCCAGTTACTTTTACTGGGTTCAATAAAGTCATTGTCCAGCAGGTATTTGACTTCTTCCTGGAGATATTTCGCTTTTGTTGGATTCAGTCTGTATGGATGTTGTTTTACAGGCTTACTGTCCCCAACATCAACGTCGTGATAGATGACGTTCGTCCTCGTTGGAACATCTTGAAACAGGTGTTTATATTCGTGGAGCAGTTCTTTCACCTGTTGTTGCTGTTCTGGCTGGAGGTGTGCCAACTTTGTAGACTCCAGCTTCTCCAGGATTTCTGAGTTCTGAAGCTTGACCGAGCCCAGCTTTGAGTTTAGAGTATTTTCACTCAAGTCAGTTTCAGTATCACTATCTTCATAATGGTTTGAACTGACTGCACTGACAGGCTGAGTTATAGTAGGATTATCCCTATCCAAATATGGCTTAAGCATATTTATGTGACATAGCTGTTTTTGTTTTCGCCTGTCAGGTGTTATTATGATGTAATTTAAATCACTCAATTTCTTATCAATTAGGTATGGCCCAAAGTAACGAGCATGGAGTGGTTTGCCAGGAATTGGAAGTAGAACAAGAACTTTTTGACCTGGTTCAAACTTCCGTTTTGAGGTGTTTTATCATATTTGGTTTTCATTGACTGCTGAGATGACTCAAGATTTTCTCTGGCTAATTCACATGCTTTAGAGAGTTTCGTACGAAAATCTGACACATATTGCAAAATATTCAGACAATCATCATCGTCTGATAGGAATTTCTCTTTAACTAGCTTAAGTGGGCCACGGACTGTATGTCCAAATACAAGCTCAAATGGGCTAAAACCAAGAGACTCTTGAATTGACTCTCTAACAGCAAAGAGCAAAAATGAATTCCTTCATCCCACTGCTTCTCTGTGTCAAAACAGTAGGTCCTAATCATGTTTTTCAAAGTTTGATGAAATCGCTCAAGAGCACCCTGACTTTCTGGATGATAGGCGGATGACCTATACTGTTTAATGCCTAGCTGATCCATTACTTGTTGAAAAATTCCAGACATAAAGTTGGAGCCTTGATCGGACTGGACACATTTAGGGAGGCCGAATAAAGTGAAAAATTTGACTAAAGCTCTCACTATAGTCTTTGTCTTTATATTTCTCAGTGGTATGGCTTCGGGGAACCGAGTTGATGTACACATAATTGTCAACATGTACTCATTTCCTGATCTTGTTTTTGGTAGGGGCCCAACACAGTCTATTAGTATCCTACTAAATGGTTCTTGAAATGCAGGAATTGGCTGTAAAGGGGCCTTTGGAATAGTCTGATTTGGCTTTCCTACCATTTGACATGTGTGACAAGTTTTACAGAAATGTGTTACATCCTGCCTGAGATTAGGCCAATAAAAGTGACTGAGAATTTTATGATAAGTTTTCCTTACTCCCAAATGACCAGCCCAGGGCGTTTCATGGGCCAGGCGCAATATTTCAGCACGATAGGGCTTTGGAACCACAATTTGATGTTTTATAGCCCAATCGTCATCAACCAAAATGTCTGGAGGTCTCCATTTACGCATGAGAATACCAGATTTTGTATAATAGGAAACAGAGCTATCTGAAGTTTTACCTTCATCATCTACCCTGTAAAACAAAGACAAAATATCTGGGTCTTTGTGTTGTTCTGCAATGAGATTTGATCTAGAAAATGTCTGACTTTGGTCAGCAGAAGTTTTACTGGAAGTTTCAAATCCACGAGGGATAACGGAATGATCCGTGTCAAACACCTGACTGAGAAAAGTGTCATTTAAGTCAACATCTGTGACATTATTTTTGAGAGTATTTTGATTCTCGGAAGTTTTCTTTGACATGGCTCGAGTAATGGCACATGAAGGAAATAAATCGGGTATCTCTTGTTCAATTGGCTCTGGATCCTGATCTAAACTAGGATTATCAGTCACAAGTGGATTAGTGATGACCTTGTCCCCAGCAAGGTCGTTTCCAAGAAGAAGGTGAATCCCTTCGAAAGGCAAAAAAGGCCTAATACCTAAAGCCACAGGTCCAGAAACAAAGTCCGAAGACAAATAGACATTATGGAGAGGAACAGGAATGTAGTCATTGCAATCTACCCCCTTAATAAGAACTTTAGAACCTGAAAATGACTTTTCAGAAAACGGCAGGGTATCTGCCAACAAAAGAGACTGGGAAGCCCCGGTATCTCTTAAAATTTTGACAGGGGTAGCGGAAGAGAAATCACTAGAAAGTGATATAAAACCATTATGAATAAATGGCTCGAAAATACCCATAATGCTATCTTGAGAAGAATGACTTTGACCCCATTAATTGGGGATAAGAGGGGTTTAACCTCAGAAAATGTGTTGCACACATTATTAGACTCTAATTGAGTTGATGAAGAAATAAAGCCGGTTGGCTTAGATCCACTTTGACCACTTTGACCTTCACGTTTCTTTTCAATTTGAAACACTCTGACATTAAATGGCCGTCTTTCTTACAATAATTACAAGAAAGTGTACCAAACTGTTTGTCAGAAGGAGATTGAGACTTGGGATCTGATGATGTGGGAGTGTTACTTGAATTTTGTGGACTGTTGTCATTTGATTTTCTACTGTCCTTTGAGAAATTCTTGGATGAAAAGGAGGAGTTAAATTTACCTGCATTGTTTCTGTATGAAAAGGACTGGGATGGTTTGCTGAGAAAGGAAGATTTGTGGGTCAATGAATAATCATCGGCCAAACGTGCAGCAACCTCCAATGTATCTGCCTTTTGTTCATTGATAAATGTCTTGATGTCACTCCGGATGCACCTTTTAAATTCCTCAATCAAAAAGCTGTCGTAATTTGTCATAATTCTGACTGACCTTTTCCGAAGAACACCAACGATCAAACAGTTGTTCTTTTGTTCGAGCAAATTCAACATAAGTTTGATCCTTCACCTTCTCACAATCCCTAAATTTCTGACGGTAAGCTTCAGGCACCAACTCATAAGCCTTGAGAATTAATTCCTTCACAGAATCATAATCTGAAGCCTGCTACTGACAACTGAATGTAAATTTCTCTGGCTTTACCCACCAAAGCACTCTGCAAAAGCATAGACCAGGACTCCTTAGGCCAATTCAGACTCTCAGCAATTTTCTCAAAATGGAGGAAATATTTATCAACATCCTTTTCTTGGAAAGGGGGAACTAACCTGAAATGCTTAGTGATGTCAAACTTGACTGAAGGGAAGAATTTTCCTGACTGTCCAAGCTCTAAACGTCTCATTTCTAACTGTAGTCGATGTTCTTCCAATTCTCTCTCCTTTTCTCTCTGTCTTTCTTCCATTTGTAATTCTTTGTCTTTCATTTGTAATTTTTCCTGCCTTTCCCTTTCTTCCATTTGCAATTTTTCCTTTTCTAATTCCAATTCTTAAGCTCCAAATCTGCCTGTATTTCTAATTCTAATTTTTGAGTTCGAAGGAAGACTCAGGCTCATAATCTTTTAAGGCAGACTCCTCAAAATGGCCAGAATTAACTAAATGTTTTGCAATCTTGAACTGAATTTCTCGCTTGCGCATAGATCTTTTGACATCTACTTTAAGGAAATTTGCCAGTGCTATGAGGTTGTCTTTTCTGAGGGAATTAAATGTGTCCTGATCAAGGTCATCCATAAATTCGTCTGGCTTGAATTCCGCCATGATTGAATTTCGCTGAGTTCACAGTATACAGTAGTTTTGAAAAGGCTGTCAAAATGTTGTCAAACGGCTCAAATATTCGTCTCCCGGACGAGCCCCAATTTGTTACGTGCTAGAGAAAACGAACAAAAGGGTGAACTCAGCAGTTAACGTTTAAACAAAATTATTACAAAAATAAAACTAATTGCTAAGTCAGGGATAGAGTACAAGCTTTAAAAGTGTACAGATTACTTATCTCAGCTGGGACGGCAAAGCTCCAGTCTCAGAGTTGTAACAGTCAGTCGGATGAATGAACAGTCCTTGCAGGCTTGCAGCTGCATAAAGTCCACAGTATAAATCCAGCGTTGACAGTGAAGGTCTTGAAAAGTCTTGAGAATGACTACTGCTGGAGTTTAGTAACACACAAGAGACACGATCCCAAAAGTCTGACTGGAAGCTGAGCACGTCCCTTTTATAAAGGCATATAAGAACAATCTAGAACTTTTATTGACATGCTAATTACTGTTCTAAAATTATCTCCCTTACACAACTAATCAACTTTCCAGAACATTCCAAACATGACTAATTGAATTCAAGGTTGTTAGGTCATCAAGGGCAGTGACCTTGAGAATGTTCTAGACTAATTGAACTCAGGTCATGATGAGTGTGGGGTAAATGACCTACATAACACCAGCAACATGTGCACGTAATGATATGACAGATTTTGTTTTTCCGTGAAGAGTACTACTATGTAATGAACCTGTTGTAAACAACGTGAGCAGATTCATTTCACATTCAGATGTTTTTTTACATGATTTAAACAAGCGATAGATATGCAAGTGTTCAAGTAGTCAAACTAGGTGACGTGATTGCATCAAGCGGCCAATCGAGTTAAACAGGTTGCATTGCATACCATACTTGGAACACACGCATGCTTTCAAAATGACAAATCCCGAGAATTGTAGGTACTCTAATAAATGGCGAGCATTTATATCGACACTAACCCACAGTCCTGCCATCCATCTGTCACACGCGAAGCTATTCTCTGATTGAAAGGCATGCATCAACCGCTACCATTGCGGCAATACACAGCAGTGGCTGAATATTACAATGTAACGAAAGACGACGAAAGGAACTGACGAGTCCCCGCCGACTACTAATTAATTAGTCTTCAATCCAAACACGATGTAGATTTGGCGACGAGACATATGCAAATGTGACGACAGCTGACTAATGCCTTGAAACACGACGTTCTCGTTCGTTTCTCATGTTCGTTTAGTGAAAGATCGCTAGTGGCACTAACGTATCGTTATCGTCCGTGTCAACCTCGTTTTTCTGATTTCATTTGAAAGTGAAATCGGGGGTGAATATTAAAGTGAAGTTCAGTTCATCGTCAGAATACTTTGACGTACACGTATGTATTATTATCAACCACACAGAAGTCGGTGATGCACGGCCGTGTGGTTTAATGCACGACGTCGTCTTGTATTTTTTACTAACTCGTGACACTTTTGCCATCATTGTATGGCGTAGAGAGGAGTACGGAGTAGAAGGCGGCTTTCTTGCCACCCAGAACCAGCGATTTCATCAGCGTGCAGTTTCGCGTCAGGAGAGCGAAGTCGATGAGGCCGTGAGAGCTCGTTTTCGAGTTGCGATACCCGCTTAAGTTGAATTTTCTCCGTTCCGTTCGTCCTTCCTTTGTCGCCGTAACCGACGACTCGGTTTGTGCGACAAGGGGAGTGATTTCCGTAGGTGTCTTGTTCTGATTATTGTATTTCTTGTCACCCACCGTTGTTGGCGTTGAATCTTGGCTCTGGTACGGATCAGTATGTGGCAGAGAATAGTGATTTTCTATGATTATGAGCGTCTTTTAAATTCATCTATAGTGCAACAAATTGACATATAGTTCTCATATTTGTGTCGTCCTTCATGTCCATCGGGTAAGACCTTAAGAATATGCATTCTCGATATTAACACCGCCACCAATCTCGAGGATTCTTGTTTAAATTTGACAAAACCCCTCCGTCAATTAAATGTCGGGAGTAAAGTCAGTTATTTGAACCCGTCCGACAAAATATTTCTCCAAGAGAAAAACAAACTTACCGCCATTCTATCATAGCCTTTAATTGTCTCGTGCTGCTGTCAAAAGTCTGGTCAATTGGTCATAATTTATCTGGTGTTATCTCTTTGGAACCGTTCCTAAATCCATCCATATGCGTTTTGCAAGCTTATTGCCGACACGATGACTTACTATTTGAAGTGCCAGACAAAAAGCCGATATTTTCAAACCGAGGTACATAGGAGATGAGCACTGACTATTCTACATGGTGTTTTGTATCTATATAGATATGAAACTGCGTCTGTGTTTGCTCGATCGGAACCAGCATGAGTCGCTAAGACGAACGAACGAGAGCATACTCATTTAGGAGAGCGGTACAAGCCAGCCTTTTTTATTTATTTTCTGTATTTTAGTACACAAAAGGGGTACAGATGCTCTCCAAGGTAATATTTACTGAAATTTAGTCCAGAGTTATGTACATTGTATATAGGACCAGCGTTGGGCTTGAACATGACGCAGTTACGTTTTTGCGCCACTGCGGCCTATACGTGGCACGATTCAGAGGTACAACTATCTGCTAGGGTTTGTTCCGGGCAAAGGTGTGAGTAAGAGGATAGACAGTAATCAAATAGTTTACTGTGTTGAGGTATCTTGAAGCCAGAACCACTTATCAGGGGATTTATTCCTCGGAAAGAGCGGCTATGAATAGTTGTTATGCAAATTGAAGATATTTACCCATACCAGCAGACCTGCTGATTAGACTCTTCGTGTACGATTACAAGAAACATTGTTTGAAATTTCACTTCTGATCCTTTCACTTCCATGAACTTTTGTAGAAAAAAATGAAATAGCTTTGTTAAAATACAAGTTCAACTTTGTACAACTGTACCGTTGATTTGCTTTAGTTTTTCAGACTATTGTTAACAACCAAAGAATAGAGACCTGCTATTTCGCTAATTCATCCCCAAGATTCACGCCCCAACAATTAAGTAGCGAACACTGCTGCGTGGCCGCTATACAATGAGGCCGACATTGACGTATTTACCTAAAATAATAGAAATCTCCACCAAGCAAAGAAATGGTATCAATTTCGACAGATCATATCCTTAATGGGAGTTTTAAAGACGTGAATAAACTGCAGTAAAAGCACAAAGAAAACAAAAGTCAGTGTTTAACAAAAAGAGTTTTAAATCCTGCAAAGCGGAAAGTTGGAGACGCTCCCTCTAATGACATTACGCGACGAAATACGCATATCGGAATGACTTTCGCACGGCAGCATGCCATAACAGTACGATTGATAAGTCGCAGGACATTGTCGTATTACATAATTTTGGTGGACATTTCATACGTCATTATACTTGTTTCAGATTGCTCCTCAAAGGGATATTCAGTAAGTCTTCTTGATAGATGTTCAGTTATTTCAAATACACAATTTGGAAATTTTCCGTATGGCACTCTCTGTTCAAGGTCATGTACAGTATTAATTTAGCTGTTAGGCAGGGGGTTCGTGTTTAACTTTGAAGGTAAAGATCGTCCAGTTTAATTTATAGAAATGTTGTGTAATTACCGTCTTTTCTAATATAAAATTATACGCGACTTCCAAGGAAAGCGATCTTAAGTGTCTATAGATAATGTAAAGGCCGCCAGTCATTGGTAGATAGGTAAATTAAGTAACTTACGAATGACAGAGATAACGCACAAAAGTTCAATCGCAATTTCTGTATACATAGAATTGGATAATCCTCCCCCCCCTCTCTCTCTCTCTCTCTCTCTCTCTCTCTCTCTCTCTCTCTCTCTCTCTCTATCTCTCTCTCTCTCTCTCTCTCTCATATTATACATATACTCAAAACACCGCTACCCATATAGATAGATATATAGATATCCATAAACACACAAGTTACAAAAATAAACACACAAGTTGTAGAAGTTTGAGAGTCCAAATATCTGATCCTTAGGCGCACACACCTTTAATACACCATTGGTATAATTTTGTAGTCAAGGAAAGTTGGAACACTTACAGCTTAATCAAGATGTTTTACTGAACGATCGAGTTACACTGTACAAAACACTTATTTTCGCTCCATGCATAGAGCTATTCATAAATAGCTCCATGCGCATGGTGGCCACTAAAGCCTTTCTACGTCGCGATCGCTCACAGTCTGCACCACTTCAAGTATCAACAAGCATCACCATCGCCGAGTGAGGGCGTAAGCAGACCATGCCTTTACTGTCTATGAGAAATGAACAATTATAAGCGTTTCGAAGATTAGCATATAATTACTATCTATTCGTTACATAAGAGAATTCCTTTGATTGACGCTTGTGTCACCAGGTGTTGAATGCGTATATATTGGTGTAAAGGTCTTTTGTCTTCAGTCTCGGTCGAAAGTCCACGATGTCGCCACATTTTTTTGTGTGTATATTCTCTTAATCTTGTGATGCAGTTTTATAGATCTTGTAAGTCCGTTGCCTTTGACAAAGCGTTGTAAGGGGGAATTGTGTAAATAAAAGTGGTGAGTTTTTCGAGGGTACACAGTACGCTCGTGGGTTGTGACGACCACCGCATACCGCATATTATCGCTGTTGTGTATCATTTAATTATCAATTCTCGAAGTTCAGTATAGATCATCGAGTCATTAAACCGTTGAATTGTGGTCAGAAAGAAGACAAGGGAATTTCAGGGGCCTTACCACACTTAATTCATTGTGTTTAAGGTCGGAACGGCAAAAATAGTTGTATTAGTAGACTTTCGACTTTCCCCCTCTATAAGACTGTGGAATAGCCTTTCGTTGCAAATGTCTGCGTATTTTTCGAAAATTGCTTCACCGCGTATTCCTGACAGATCCCATTCCTGATGTATGATACCAGCTCCAAAGCGACATGAGGAAGACACAAATACGTGTCACCCATAATCGTACAGCAGATAAATAGTGAAGTGAAGACATCATTCATATGTGAGACGGAGCTTTTTGATCTTTGAGGCATCTATCGGTAATATTAAAGACTTGCAATTTTTGCGGTTTATATTTATTGTCTCTCCACATGATGCATCTATGGTGTCAAACAATACTATACTCAATAAGAATAGTCCAACGCTGTTATTTTGATAAAACATGACAATTGATCATATAGAAGAAAAAATACAGCAGTATATGAAGGTGAATCATGTATGCAACAACACAACAGGAAAACAGTAGACCAATGGTAGTAGTCTGTGCACTCACGTCTACGTCTCTGTCTCTTCAGGACAGTTACATTGGCACCGACTGGCAGAATACAGCCAAAACTGCAAACACATTCCTTAAAATAACACGGTCAAATTTCAGTGGATGCACATTCACCTCCGTTGCTGTTTGCACTAAGGCAACAGATAACAGTGTGAGGAAATCGATAAAATGACCTTAAATGAACAAACTATCTAGTCTTGTAGATGCTCCTCGTGAAAATGTCACTCCTAACCTAAAGAAATAGAACTTAAAGGAAGATTCTGTGCTTATGTCGCGTTGTTCATGTAAATTATTGCATATAAAATCTACATTTTCGTTTTTTAAAACTTTTTTCTTTATATTAGTTGCAAAATTTCTTTGAAATCACTTCTTTATTAAGTTTAAAATTTGTCTCTAAGGTGTCATTAATAAGTTGTCACGACTACGTTAGATAATGATTCACAGATGTGCATTCGAGGACCACTTTGCTCATTTAAGGGTTCAAGTGTATTTATTTTAACACAAATGTCAAAATTTCGTCTTAAGAACAGCCAATCAGATATTTTTTTTTATATTCAGGTTCTTTCACTGACACAGTATTCCTCTTGTCACATAGTTACAGAATAACCGATATTTGTAAGTTAAAGTGATCAAAATTGTGACCTATGAATTATGAAATGTTAAGAAGGTCATTCTCCTCCATGGTCATTCTCCTCCATGACCTGACTTCGATTAGTCGAGTTTGTTCTGGATGGTCATGTTTACTACAAGTGAATATATTTTTAGAACAGTAAGTAACATATCAATAGAAAGTCTAAAATGTTCTAGTGTTTTCTAGTGTTCTCTTCAGTGTAAATACGGGGCCTCACAGATTTTCACCAGCCTGGGATCTTTCACGTCAGTGTTTTACTTCAAAAGTTTGGCTTTAACTTCAAGACCTCCACGCTGAGAATTTTTTACTCTGTGAACTCTGCATGGTTCAGACCTAAATCAAGGTTGTAACCAGAGAAGGACTCACTTCCTCGCTCATCAGTGTCGTCTGGACGAACTCTCAGGAGACTGTAATTTACGAGTTTTGTGCCGTCCCAACAAGGCTAAGTAGACTGATCTTTACAATGTTTGTACTTTATCACTTGACCTAGTCATTAGATTTATAAATTTATTTTAAAGAAAATCATGACTTCACGACAATTTTCTGTCGTAACAGAAACTGGTGTCTCGTCCATGATATTTGTGTGGTTTGAAAGCATTTTTGCAAGCCTGTACAAATTACTGTTAATTCATTTCCATAGTACTTTGTGAACTCTGCGAATTTTCAGCAGGGCAGAATTCAAACACGAGGAATTTATGGAGGAACTTGATCAGGAAATATTTGATTCTCTCAGAAAGACGACCCAATGACATTGGCTAAAGTTAAAAGATCTTTGCCTTGACACTTTTTGAACTTAATCACTGGACTTAGTTAATAATTTCAATAGAATCATTTTACAGAAAATTGCTGACTTCATAGCCATTTTTCTTTCATAACAAACAATAGATAGAATAT
The DNA here is from genome assembly GCF_041260155.1 of Ptychodera flava. Taxonomy (NCBI): domain Eukaryota; kingdom Metazoa; phylum Hemichordata; class Enteropneusta; family Ptychoderidae; genus Ptychodera; species Ptychodera flava. Next base: position 19,340,363 of record NC_091934.1, read on the forward strand.
CATGTGCTTCATAATTTTTATTTTCTAGCTGGTAATTTTCATAAAAATGTCAAGTCATGTATCAATCACGACCCCAGAATAAGGTACCTTGTAGGCTTCTCGAAGACATGTTTGCCTGTTTGGTTCGTTTACCTTTTTCCTCGCTTTTCAATCGCTCCTGAAATGTGTTGTCTTAGATATATATCCATCTTCATTACAGGGACTATTTTTTGGGTTTTGTTTTTTTACATGAATATTTGATATATCGTGACTACTCGACTGAAATGAACTATCACCGAATGACGTTTCAGCTTTTATGAGTTTTCATATAATTTGATTGTGTAAATTTCAGAGATTTTTAGGTGATCGTCAAAAAAGTCCAAACAAGTCGTCCTGTAGCTTTCAAATTTTGCAGGTCTTTCAGGATGACTTTATTCCGATTTGTTCCAATTTTGATTAAATTCCAGTACAGAAATTATTTTGCCTTTATTTGCCCAAATATCACATATAAAATATTTCTCTTCAAGCAACCATTCAATAGATTTCAACTCTATCGTTTATATCATTTTTATTTTGAACAGCTAGATGCCTCGAAACTCTAAACACATTCGCTGAAACGACTCGGCTAATTGCTATCATATGTGCAGTGGCCAAAGATGACATCTTTCAGATTTGTTGGAATGTATTTGTTTGTGCCCGTATTCCCAAGTTTAGTCATAAAAGACCTTTTCTGAAAATGATTCATTCCGATGGTCACCAAATTTATAACACATTTTCCTTTGTTCAGTTTAGGAAGACTTGTCCCAAGTACTAGAGAATTTTCGTCTGTATGAAGAATAATTTTCCTCATTTCGATTGAAACATCCACCTCTTGAAGTAACATATGAAATTAGAACTCCTTCAAAGGCACGTTTATAAAAGATCTACCAAAAATCGAATATGCATCGATAATCGGCCAGGGTATAAAACGAGGCAGAATATGAGAAACCTGTCCACAATTTTGCCAGACTATTTATTTTTCAGTTACTTACAGCCTTACCAGTTGATCTCCCTTAAAGGGGAAGTTCACCAAGGATCATTTTTACATTTGTAGAATCTTTGTGGTCACTTACCACAGAAAAGCTATGTTCGCAATTTATAACTCTCGCGATTTTGTTTTGGAATCCATACCCGTCCGAAGATGGTTCCTGCCGTATCGCATGGTGCAAGAGCCAAGCATGAAGCTTTTCCCTCTTGATTCACATTACATGGAGTTGATGGAGCCCTAAAATGCAACTTCCTGTACTATTTTTTATAGTTTTTTGTAAAAAATCGCGCGTTATAAATGGATATGTAAAAATCATCCTTGGTGAACTAAGAATATGACACTCCCCCAAATATGATGGTAGATTGCCAAGTTGTATATTTTCAGACGGTGACCGGATTTATAAAATAACACATTCACACAAGAATAATGCTATAATTTATTGACTTGGAAGGTATAAGAAGAAACTATGTTGAAGCCCCATTAGTTTTAACACACAAATCGTTTTGCTCTGCTTGTAAAAATAAGCTTCTTGCTCTTCTCACAAAAAAACGCATGTCGCAATGCCCAGTGTTTAACTTATCTTCACTGCTTGTTTTGTGTATTGTCCGATGTTATCACTCAATGTTGTAGTTTAGTCCGGACTAAAATTCTTATCTGTCTTATGCAGACAAAATCATTGCATTTTCTACGCTTTGCAGAGTCTGAAAGGCTAACAGTTTGTATTTTAGCCAATTTTTATGAACTGTATTTCTGTGACAAAACGAATGAAATACTACCAAAAGTTAGAGCCAGTTGTCCATGTAGAAAGATTAGTATCTACTTGATTGCCATGTTGTCATGCAAATTTGTGCAAGATTTGCACAGATCAAAGTTCTCAAGTATTTCCAAAGTGGTAAAAGATTCACGTAAAACTTATACAACTTACACAACCTAGCTACTAAATGTATGAGGTCATGCTCATTGAATGAAATCTGAGATTGCTCTA